>NC_069499.1:55195005-55237505 GCF_027579735.1 Bombina bombina | reverse complement strand
GCAGCAACGTAATGAGTGTCGCCATGGGGGTGGGGGGGTACCATTGGGGCGAGGCCAAAATATTAATGAAGTAATAAACACTTTTTTTTTTTTTAATAAATATGAATTAAAATCTTTTTTCCCTCATTGGACAGGGGCGGCACTGCCTCCCCTGCCTCCTATTACTGCACGTCACTGGATAAGGACTACCCAAGATGTGGATCTTTCCACGCAAGAGTCACTAGAGAGGGAGGGATAAAATAAAGACAGCCAATTCCGCTGAAAAATAATCCACACCCAAAATAAAGTTTACATTTTATAATGAAAAAAACTGAAAACATAAGCAGAAGATTCCAACTGAAACAGCTGCCTGAAGTACTTTTCTACCAAAAACAGCTTCAGAAGAAGAAAACACATCAAAATGGTAGAATTTAGTAAAAGTATGCAAAGAAGACCAAGTTGCTGCTTTGCAAATCTGATCAACCGAAGCTTCATTCCTAAACGCCCAGGAAGTAGAAACTGACCTAGTAGAATGAGCTGTAATCCTTTGAGGCGGAGTTTTACCCGACTCGACATAAGCATGATGAATTAAAGATTTCAACCAAGATGCCAAAGAAATGGCAGAGGCCTTCTGACCTTTCCTAGAACCGGAAAAGATAACAAATAGACTAGAAGTCTTTCGGAAATTCTTAGTAGCTTCAACATAATATTTCAAAGCTCTAACTACATCCAAAGAATGCAATGATTTCTCCTTAGAATTCTTAGGATTATGACATAATGAAGGAACCACAATTTTTCTACTAATTTTGTTGGAATTCACAACCTTAGGTAAAAATTCAAAAGAAGTTCGCAACACCGCCTTATCCTGATGAAAAATCAGAAAAGGAGACTCACAAGAAAGAGCAGATAATTCAGAAACTCTTCTGGCAGAAGAGATGGCCAAAAGGAACAAAACTTTCCAAGAAAGTAATTTAATGTCCAATGAATGCATAGGTTCAAACGGAGGAGCTTGAAGAGCCCCCAGAACCAAATTCAAACTCCAAGGAGGAGAAATTGACTTAATGACAGGTTTTATACGAACCAAAGCTTGTACAAAACAATGAATATCAGGAAGATTAGCAATCTTTCTGTGAAAAAGAACAGAAAGAGCAGAGATTTGTCCTTTCAAGGAACTTGCAGACAAACCTTTCTCCAAACCATCCTGAAGAAACTGTAAAATTCTCGGAATTCTAAAAGAATGCCAGGAAAAATGATGAGAAAGACACCAAGAAATATAAGTCTTCCAGACTCTATAATATATCTCCCTAGATACAGATTTACAAGCCTGTAACATAGTAGTAATCACAGAGTCAGAGAAACCTCTTTGACTAAGAATCAAGCGTTCAATCTCCATACCTTTAAATTTAAGGATTTGAGATCCTGATGGAAAAAAAGGACCTTGCGACAGAAGGTCTGGTCTTAACGGAAGAGTCCACGGTTGGCAAGAGGCCATCCGGACAAGATCCGCATACCAAAACCTGTGAGGCCATGCTGGAGCTACCAGCAGAACAAACGAGCCTTCCTTCAGAATCTTGGAGATCACTCTTGGAAGAAGAACTAGAGGCGGAAAGATTTAAGCAGGATGATACTTCCAAGGAAGTGACAATGCATCCACTGCTTCCGCTTGAGGATCCCTGGATCTGGACAGATACCTGGGAAGTTTCTTGTTTAGATGAGAGGCCATCAGATCTATTTCTGGAAGTCCCCACATTTGGACAATCTGAAGAAATACCTCTGGGTGAAGAGACCATTCGCCCGGATGCAACGTTTGGCGACTGAGATAATCCGCTTCCCAATTGTCTATACCTGGGATATGAACCGCAGAAACTAGACAGGAGCTGGATTCCGTCCAAACCAGAATTCGAGATACTTCTTTCATAGCCAGAGGGCTGTGAGTCCCTCCTTGATGATTGATGTATGCAACAGATGTGACATTGTCTGTCTGAAAACAAATGAACGATTCTCTCTTTAGAAGAGGCCAAGACTGAAGAGCTCTGAAAATTGCACGGAGTTCCAAAATATTGATCGGTAATCTCACCTCCTGAGATTCCCAAACCCCTTGTGCCGTCAGAGACCCCCACACAGCTCCCCAACCTGTAAGACTTGCATCTGTTGAGATTACAGTCCAGGTCGGAAGAACAAAAGAAGCCCCCTGAACTAAACGATGGTGATCTGTCCACCACGTCAGAGAGTGTCGTACAATCGGTTTTAAAGATATTAATTGAGATATCTTTGTGTAATCCCTGCACCACTGGTTCAGCATACAGAGCTGAAGAGGTCCCATGTGAAAACGAGCAAAGGGGATCGCGTCCGATGCAGCAGTCATAAGACCTAGAATTTCCATGCATAAGGCTACCGAAGGGAATGATTGTGACTGAAGGTTTCGACAAGCTGATATCAATTTTAGACGTCTCTTGTCTGTCAAAGATAGAGTCATGGACACTGAATCTATCTGGAAACCCAAAAAGGTTACCCTTGTCTGAGGAATCAATGAACTTTTTAGTAAATTGATCCTCCAACCATGATCTTGAAGAAACAACACAAGTCGATTCGTATGAGATTCTGCTAAATGTGAAGACTGAGCAAGTACCAAGATATCGTCCAAATAAGGAAATACCACAATACCCTGTTCTCTGATTACAGACAGAAGGGCACCGAGAACCTTTGTAAAAATTCTTGGAGCTGTTGCTAGGCCAAACGGCAGAGCCACAAACTGGTAATGCTTGTCTAGGAACGAGAATCTCATAAACTGATAGTGATCTGGATGAATCGGAATATGCAGATATGCATCCTGTAAATCTATTGTAGACATATAATGCCCTTGCTGAACAAAAGGCAGGATAGTCCTTACAGTTACCATTTTGAATGTTGGTATCCTTACATAACGATTCAATATTTTTAGATCCAGAACTGGTCTGAAGGAATTCTCCTTCTTTGGTACAATGAAGAGATTTGAATAAAACCCCAGCCCCTGTTCCAGAACTGGAACTGGCATAATTACTCCAGCCAACTCTAGATCTGAAACACATTTCAGAAATGCTTGAGCCTTCGCTGAATTTACTGGGACACGGGAAAGAAAAAATCTCTTTGCAGGAGGCCTTATCTTGAAGCCAATTCTGTACCCTTCTGAAACAATATTCTGAATCCAAAGATTGTAAACGGAATTGATCCAAATTCCTTTGAAAAAACGTAATCTGCCCCCTACCAGCTGAGCTGGAATGAGGGCCACACCTTCATGTGGACTTAGGAGCTGGCTTTGATTTTCTAAAAGGCTTGGATTTATTCCAGACTGGAGATGGTTTCCAAACTGATACCGCTCCTGAGGATGAAGGATCAGGCTTTTGTTCCTTGTTGTGACGAAAGGAACGAAAACGATTATTAGCCCTAAATTTACCTTTAGATTTTTTATCCTGTGGTAAAAAAGTTCCTTTCCCTCCAGTAACAGTTGAGATAATAGAATCCAACTGAGAACCAAATAATTTATTACCCTGGAAAGAAAGGGAAAGCAGAGTAGACTTAGAAGACATATCAGCATTCCAAGTTTTAAGCCATAAAGCTCTTCTAGCTAAAATAGCTAGAGACATATACCTGACATCAACTCTAATGATATCAAAGATGGCATCACAAATAAAATTATTAGCATGTTGAAGAATAATAATGCTATGAGAATTATGATCTGTTACTTGTTGCGCTAAAGCTTCCAACCAAAAAGTTGAAGCTGCAGCAACATCCGCCAAAGATATAGCAGGTCTAAGAAGATTACCTGAACACAAGTAAGCTTTTCTTAGAAAGGAT
The DNA here is from genome assembly GCF_027579735.1 of Bombina bombina. Classification (NCBI taxonomy): domain Eukaryota; kingdom Metazoa; phylum Chordata; class Amphibia; order Anura; family Bombinatoridae; genus Bombina; species Bombina bombina. The sequence continues at coordinate 55,233,692 of NC_069499.1, read as the reverse complement.
TCAATTTTCCTATCTAAAGGATCCTTAAAGGAAGTACCATCTGCCGTAGGAATGGTAGTACGCTTAGCAAGAGTAGAGACAGCCCCATCAACCTTAGGGATTTTGTCCCAAAATTCTAATCTGTCAGATGGCACAGGATATAATTGCTTAAAACGTTTAGAAGGAGTAAAAGAATTACCCAAATTATTCCATTCCCTGGAAATTACTTCAGAAATAGCACCAGGAACAGGAAAAACTTCTGGAATAACTACAGGAGATTTAAAAACCTTATCTAAACGTTTAGATTTAGTATCAAGAGGACCAGAATCCTCAATTTCTAATGCAATTAGGACTTCTTTAAGTAAAGAACGAATAAATTCCATTTTAAATAAATATGAAGATTTATCAGCATCAACCTCTGAGGCAGAATCCTCTGAACCAGAAGAGCCATTATCAGAATCAGAATGATGATGTTCATTTAAAAATTCATCTGAAAAATGAGAAGTTTAAAAGACTTTTTACGTTTACTAGAAGGAGGAATAACAGACATAGCCTTCTTAATGGATTTAGAAACAAAATCTCTTATGTTATCAGGAACACTCTGAGTATTAGATGTTGATGGAACAGCAACAGGTAATGTAACTTTACTAAAGGAAATATTATCTGCATTAACAAGTTTGTCATGACATTCAATACAAACAACAGCTGGAGGAACAGCTACCAAAAGTTTACAGCAGATACACTTAGCTTTGGTAGCTCCAGCACCAGGCAGCGATTTTCCAGAAGTATCTTCTGACTCAGCTTCAACATGGGACATCTTGCAATATGTAATAGAAAAAACAACATATAAAGCAAAATTGATCAAATTCCTTAAATGACAGTTTCAGGAATGGGAAAAAAATGCCAGTGAACAAGTTTCTAGCAACCAGAAGCAATAAACAATGAGACTTAAATAATGTGGAGACAAAAGTGACGCCCATATTTTTTTAGCGCCAAATAAGATGCCCACATTATTTGGCGCCTAAATGCTTTTGGCGCCAAAAATGACGCCACATCCGGAACGCCGACATTTTTGGCACAAAAGAACGTAAAAAAAATGACACAACTTCCGGCGACACGTATGACGCCGGAAACAGAAAAAAAAAATTTGCGCCAAAAAAGTCAGCGCCAAGAATGACGCAATAAAATGAAGCATTTTCAGCCCCCGCAAGCCTAACAGCCCACAGGGAAAAGTCAAATTTTAAGGTAAGAAAAAAATGATTTATTCAAATGCATTATCCCAAATATGAAACTGACTGTCTGAAAATAAGGAATGTTGAACATCCTGAGTCAAGGCAAATAAATGTTTGAATACATATATTTAGAACTTTATAAAAAAGTGCCCAACCATAGCTTAGAGTGTCACAGAAAATAAGACTTACTTACCCCAGGACACTCATCTACATGTTGTAGAAAGCCAAACCAGTACTGAAACGAAAATCAGCAGAGGTAATGGTATATATATATAAGAGTATATCGTCGATCTGAAAAGGGAGGTAAGAGATGAATCTCTACGACCGATAACAGAGAACCTATGAAATAGACCCCGTAGAAGGAGATCATTGAATTCAAATAGGCATTACTCTCCTCACATCCCTCTGACATTCACTGCACGCTGAGAGGAAAACCGGGCTCCAACCTGCTGCGGAGCGCATATCAACGTAGAATCTAGCACAAACTTACTTCACCACCTCCATAGGAGGCAAAGTTTGTAAAACTGATTTGTGGGTGTGGTGAGGGGTGTATTTGTAGGCATTTTGAGGTTTGGGAAACTTTGCCCCTCCTAGTAGGAATGTATATCCCATACGTCACTAGCTCATGGACTCTTGCTAATTACATGAAAGAAATACTACATTTATTTGGCATCCGAGACACAGCCCTCTCCTAGTTTGCCTCATATCTCTCAAACCGCTCGTTTTCAGTTTCCTTTAACAACATATCTTCTGATCCAATGCCTCTCTCAGTTGGAGTACCGCAAGGTTCTGTCTTGGGTCCATTGCTTTTCTCTCTCTATACATCCTCCCTTGGAAAACTTATAGCCTCCTTTGGATTCTAGTACCACTTATATGCTGATGATACCCAAATCTATGTTTCCTCTCCTGATATCTCTTCCTCTTTACTCAGCCAGATTTCCAACTGCCTCTCTGCAATTTCCTCTTGGATGTCTTCACACTACCTCCAACTCAATCGGTTTAAAACTGAGCTACTTCTTATTCCCCCCTCTTCAAGACATCCAACACCTGAAATTTCTCTTATGGTTGGAGACTCTATTCTCAACACTTCACCCCAGGTCCACTGTCTTGGGGTCACACTTGACTCAGAACTCACATTCAACCCACATATACAAGCGCTTACCAAATCCTGCCGTTCACACCTACGCAACATTTCCAGAATTCGTCCCTTCCTTACTCAAAAAACTACAAAAATACTTATTAATTCCCTCATTTTGTCACGCACTGATTATTGCAATCTACTTCTAAATGGCCTTCCAAAACACTGCCTTTCCTCCCTCCAATCTATTATTCTGCTAGACTCATCCACCTAAGTCGCCGATCTACATCAGCTGCTCCGCTCTGCCGGTCTCTACACTGGCTCCCCATACACTCCAGAATACAATTTAAAGTAGTAACCTTAACTTACAAAGCACTCCACAGTCTAACTCCCAACTATATTTCCTATCTCATCATGAAATATTCCCCATCCCGACCTCTTCGATCAACCTCTGACATACGTCTCTACACTGCTGTTATCTCTACGTCCCACTCCCGCCTCCAAGACTTCTCACGTGCTGCTCCTGTCCTCTGGAACTCTCTACCCCGCCCCATAAGAGTCTCCTACCTTGTATAGTTTCAGGCGCTCCTTGAAAACCCACCTATTCAAAGAGGCTTACCATCTCTCCTCCTAACCAAACTAATACATGAACTGCTACAACTGACAAGCTACCCCAACCTTATGTCTCTGCACCCTAAACCTGTGTGCTCTCCGGAGCAGGTCCCTCTTCCTCCTGTACTAGATTTGTTTAGTTTTGTTATGTTTTGTATTTTATCACAAATCCTTGTCATTGTATAGCCCTATCATTGTACCCAGCGCTACGGAATTTTGCGGCGCTTTACAAATAAATGATAATATGTGCACCAGTGTATGCTCCATGGGGTCGATTTAACAAGGGCCTTCAGGCTCACTGGAAATAGCAGTTATGAAGCAGCAGTCTAAAGACCACTGCTCCATAACATGTCCGCTGCCTCTGAGGCTGCGGTCTTCAATCCACCCGATTGACACCCCTTGATAGCGGCCGATTGGCAGCGAATCTGCAGGGGGCGGCATTGCACAAGCAGTTCTGGTGTATGCTGTCAGCATTCAGAGATGTCTGTCGGGTATGATACGCTACAGCATATCATGTCGGACAGATATTGGTAAATCTACCCCTATGTGTGTACTCACTTATATGTGCACCAGTGTCTGCTCCGTGTGTGTACTCACTCATATGTGCACTAGTCTCAGTGTGTGTACTCACTCATATATGAACCAGTGTCTGTGTGTACTTACTTATATGTGCACCAGTGTTGTGTCCGTGTGTGTACTCAATTATGTGTGCACTAGTGTCTGCTCCGTATGTGTACTCACTTATATGTGCACTTGTGTTCGTGTGTGTACCCACTTCTATATGTGCACCAGTGTCTGTGTGTGAACTCTCTTATATGTGCACCAGTGTCTGTGTGTGAACTCACTTATATGTGCACCAGTGTCACTGTGTGTACTCACAATGTGTACCAGTGTCTGTGTGTGTGTACTCACTTATATGTGCACTAGTGTCCGTGTGTGTACTCACTCATATGTTCAACAGTGTTTACCACGTATGTGTATTTACTTATATGTGCACTTGTGTCCGTGTGTGTACTCACTTCTATATGTGCACCAGTGTCCATGTGTGTATGCACTTATATGTGCACCAGTGTCCGTGTGTGTACTCACTTATTTGTGCACCAGTGTCCGTGTGTGTACTCACTTATATGTGCACCAGTGTCCATGTGTGTACTCACTTATATGTGCACCAGTGTCCGTGTGTGTACTCACTTATATGTGCACTAGTGTCTGTACTCACTTATATGTGCACTAGTGTCTGTGTGTGTACTCACTTATATGTGCACCAGGGTCTGCTTAGTGTGTGTACTTATTTATATGTGCACCAGTGATGCTTTGTGTGTACTCACTCATATGTGCACCAGTGACTGCTCCGCTTGTATTCACCGATATGTGTACCAGGGACTGCTCAGTTTGTATTTACTCATATGTGCAACAGTGACTGCTCCGTGTTTGTATACTCACTCATATGTGCACCATTGTCGGGTCCATGTGCACTCACTCATATGTACACCAGTGACCACTCTGTATTTGTATACTGTCATAAATGCACCAGTGAATGCTCCATTTGTATTCACTCGTGCACCAGTGACTACTCCATTTGTATTCACTCGTGCACCAGTGACTACTCCATTTGTATTCACTCATATGTGCACCAGTGTCCACTCAGGTGGGCCGCTGGAGCTGGGGCTGGTCAGCTACATCACCTCTCAAAAGTGTTTTCTTGTAAGATGTATTTTTAGACCTTATAGCATTTAGTAGTCCTCCTTTAAATGGTGTCAAGTCGCACTGTGAGACAGTGTTTTGAGTGTCTTCTGCAGGTCACACTATGGATACTTATTTTCACACTGTGAAAGGGAATCATGGATGAAATTGAGTTGTAGGTGCCTATTTATAAAATTTTGAAAAAATTTTCAATTGCAAAACTTATATTTTATTCAGACAAAAAAAACAAAACCATATTGGGGGCAGAAGTATCACAGTAATCCCCTTAAGAGGAATATGGTATGTGCATTCTATGGACTCCACAAAAAACATAATTTATGTTTACCTGATAAATTAATTTATTTTATGGTGGGCCACGACCCATTACTCCTAGGAATTACTCTCCCTGCCACAAGGAGGAGGCAAAGATTCTTGTGGACTCTCACCACCATGAAAGAAATTAATTTATCAGGTAAGTATAAATTATCGAACAGCAGAAGATACCAGCAAACCTTCCAGGCGTTATTAAATCAAAGTGGATTTATTGTTTGGGAGAAGCCAAATAAACAACTTAAAAGCACAATAGTCCCAGCAACCTAGGATTATCTCCTTCAATGCATTATTCTGCCTCAGCATAGTGACTACTTTATTTATATATTTACTATTCATGCAATACCTATTCATTTTCATGTTTTTGAACTATGCCATATTGTATATCCATTATTGAATATTTGTAAATAACCGTCTGTCTCTTTAAGATTACCACCTAGGATTATTTGCACCTGAGGACTCAGGTGTATTTAAGGAGCTTTTGTATCCACAATTAGTTGTGTCCATGATTAAGGCAGTGCACTGCCGAAACAAGTAGGACGTATTTTTTCTTAATCCTAGGTTGCTCGGACTATTGTTCTTTTAAGTTGTTTATTTGGCTTCTCCTAAACAATAAATCCACTTTGATTTAATAACGTCTGGAAGGTTTGCTGGTATCTTCTGCTGTTCAATCAATTACTGTTGCTCCAGCTTACACCTTGGCGTCTCCCGGACCCACAGACCTCATAGAGGTTTCTACAGGCACTCATCATTGGTTCACGTCATAGTACACGCCTCCGCAAGAGCCGACATTCCTCTACACAGCTGGAGCTGATGCTATCAGCGGATGCATGCTCAACCCTGTTAGGAGCACTTGTCAGCGTGGTGCTGAGGTATTTGCTGGCACGGGGACCCACACTGTAGTGAAGGACCACTACAAACTACCGTGGTGAACGATCCGTTAGCCGCACTCTTCTAGGAATTCTAAAAGAATGCCAAGAGAATTTGAGAACACCATGAAATGTAAGTCTTCCAAACTCGATAATAAATCTTTCTAGAAACAGATTTACGAGCCTGCAACATAGTATTAATCACAGAGTCAAAGAAACCTCTATGACTAAGCACTAAGCGTTGCATTTCCATACCTTCAAATTTAATGATTTGAGATCCTGATGGAAAAACGGACCTTGAGATACAAGGTCTGGCCTTAATGGAAGTGGCCAAGGTTGGCAACTAGACATCCGAACAAGATCCGCATACCAAAACCTGTGAGACCATGCTGGAGCCACCAGCAGCACAAACGATTGCTCCATGATGATTTTGGAGATCACTCTTGGAAGAAGAACTAAAGGCTGGAAAATATAAGCAGGTTTATAACACCACGGAAGTGTCAACGCATCCACTGCTTCCGCCTGAGTATCCATGGACCTGGACAGGTACCTGGGAAGTTTTTTGTTTAGATGAGATGCCATCAGATCTATTTCTGGAAGCCCCCACATGTGAATAATTTGAGAAAACACATCTGGGTGGAGAGACCATTCTCACGGATGTAAAAAGTCTGACGACTGAGATAATCCGCTTCCCAATTGTCTATACCTGGGATATGAACTGCAGAAATTAAACAGGAGCTGGATTCCGCCCAAACAAGTATCCAAGATACTTCTTTCATAGCTTGAAGACTGAGTCCCACCCTGATGATTGACATATGCCAAAGTTTTGAAATTGTCTGTCTGAAAACAAATGAACGGTTCTCTCTTCAACAGAGGGCAAAACTGAAGAGCCCTGAGAATTGCACAGAGTTCCAAAATATTGATTAGAAATCTCAAGAGGCGAGATTACCAAACACCTTGTGCTGTCAGAAATCCCCAAACAGCTCCCCAACCTGAAAGACTTGCATCTGTTGTGATCACAGTCCAGGTTGGACGAACGAAAGAGGTCCCTAGAATTATACGATGGTGATCCAACCACCAAGTCAGATAAAGTCGAACATTGGGATTTAAGGATATTAATTGTGATATCCTTGTATAATCCCTGCACCATTGGTTCAGCATACAAAGCTGGAGAGGTCTCATATAAAAACGAGCAAAGGGGATCGCGTCCGATGCTGCAGTCATGAGAACTAAAACTTCCATGCACATAGCTACTAAAGGGAATGACTAAGACTGAAGGTTTTGACAGGCTGCAACCAATTTCAAACGTCTCTTGTGTGTTAGAGACAAAGTCATGGACACTGAATCTATCTGGAAACCTAAAAAGGTTACCTTTGTCTGAGGAATCAAAAAACTTTTTGGTAAATTGATCCTCCAACCATGTCTTCGAAGAAACAACACTAGTTGATTTGTGTGAGATTTTGCAAAACGTAAAGACTGAGCGAGTACCAAGTTATTGTCCAAATAAGGAAACACCGCAATACCCCGCTCTCTGATTACAGAGAGTAGGGCACCTAGAACCTTTGAAAAGATTCTTGGAGCTGTCGCTAGGCCAAAAGGAAGCGCAACAAATTGGTAATGCTTGTCTAGAAAAGAGAATCTCAGGAACTGATAGTGATCTGGATCAATCGGAATATGAAGATATGCATCCTGTAAGTCTATTGTGGACATATAATGCCCTTGCTGAACAAAAGGCAGAATAGTCCTTATAGTCACCATCTTGAAAGTTGGTACTCTTACATATCGATTAAAAATCTTTAGATCCAAAACTGATCTGAATGAATTTTCTTTCTTTGGGACAATGAATAGATTTGAATAAAACCCTAGACCCTGTTCCTGAAACGGAACTGGCATGATTACCCCTGATAACTCAAGGTCTGAAACACACTTCAGGAAAGCCTGAGCCTTTACTGGGTTTGCTGGAATGCGTGAGAGAAAAAATCTTCTCACAGGCGGTCTTACTCTGAATCCTATTCTGTACCCCTGAGAGACAATACTCTGAATCCAATGATTTTGTACCGAATTGATCCAAACATCTTTGAAAATCTTTAATCTGCCCCCTACCAGCTGAGCTGGAATGAGGGCCACACCTTCATGCGAACTTGGGGGCTGGCTTTGATCTCTTAAATGGCTTGGATTTATTCCAATTTGAGGAAGGCTTCCAATTGGAAACAGATTCTTTTGGGGAAGGATTAGATTTGTGTTCCTTATTATGTCGAAAGGAATGAAAACGGTTAGAAGCTTTAGATTTACCCTTAGGTTTTTTTTATCCTGAGGCAAAAAAACTCCCTTCCCCCCAGTGACAGTTGAAATTATTGAATCCAACTGAGAACCAAATAATTTATTACCTTGGAAAGAAAGAGATAGCAATCTGGACTTAGAAGTCATATAAGCATTCTAAGATTTGAGCCACAAAGCTCTTCTAGCTAAAGACATATATCTAACATCAATTTTGATGATATAAAAAATGGCATCACAAATTAAATTATTAGCATGTTGAATCAACTTAGCAATGCTAGACAAATCATGATCCGATACTTGTTGCGCTAAAGTTTCCAACCAAAAAGTTGAAGCAGCAGCAACATCAGCCAAAGAAATTGCAGGCCTAAGAAGATGACCTGAATATAAATAAGCCTTCCTTAGATTAGATTCAAGTTTCCTATCTAAAGGATCTTTAAAAGAAGTACTATCTTCCGTAGGAATAGTAGTACGTTTAGCAAGAGTAGAGATCCGAAGTGCAATGCTCATACAAATGCCCTTTTCAGGGCAATGGTGAGATTAGTTTTTATTTTTATGTTGTGGGTTGGGGGGGGGGGTGTTTGTTGTATTTTATTTAAACAAAAGAGCTGTTAACTTTAGGGCAATGCCCTACAAAAGGCCCTTTTAAGGGCCCTTGGTAGTTTATTATAAATTAGTTGGGGTTTTTTTTTATTTTGGGGTGTTTTTTTTGTTTGTTTTTTTTAAAACGGGGTATTAGAATAGGAATAATTTTTATTATTTTGGATAATTTCGTTTGTTATTTTTTGTAATGGGATTTTTTTTTAGGCATTTTTTATTTTTAATGGGCCGAAAAAGAGCTGATGCCCATACAAATGCCCTTTTCAGGGGAAATGGGTAATTAGGTTTATTTTATGGGTTTGGGGGGTTGTAATGTTTGGGGGATGTTTGTTTTTATTTTTTTGCAAAAGAGCTGTTAACTTTAGGGCAATGCCCTACAAAAGGCACTTTATTTATTTATTTTATTTTTTTGGATAATTTCATTTATTTTTTGTAATGGTAGTTTTTTTTATTTTTTGTAATTTTGGTGTTTATTATTTTTTGTTATTGTAGTTTTAATTTTTTTAGTAATCTTAGGTTTTTAAATTTTAGTAATGTTAGATCTTCTTAGTGTAAGCTTAGGTTTTATTTTTATTTCACAGGTAAGTTTGTATTTATTTTTAAATAGGTAGTTAGTTAATAATTATAACTTTAATTTAGGTCTATTTTAATTATGTTAAAGTTAGGGGGTATTAGGTTTAGGGCTTAATAGTTTAATTTAGGTTGTTGCGATGTGGGGGCCTACGGTTTAGGGGTTAATAGATTTAGTTAGTGTTGGCGATGTGGGGGGGCGGCGGTTTAGGGTTTAAAAGCTTTCTTTAGTGTCAGCGATGTGGGTGGTGGTGGCGGCGGCGGCAGCAGTTTTAGATAATTTTGTTTCGGCAATCGCCAGCAGATTAGTTATGTTAAATATTTTTTTCGGATCCATTCTTTATTCATATGCATTATTCTATTCTAAACTTCAAACTAGAATAATTCATATGAATAAAGAATAGATCCAGAAAAAACGAACGCATCCGAAAAAACGATTTAACTCAACATAACTAATTTGCAGAGACAATTTTATTTATTTTTTAAAAAACTTTACTAATTTGCTGAAACGAAATTATTTAACTAATGAAAACAATAAAAAAAAAAAAGCGTTGCACGTGTTTAGTTAAGGCTCCAAGGAGGAGCAACAGGTTTAAACACAGGCCTGATTCTGACCAAGGCCTGAACAAAAGACTGAACATCTGGCAGAACTGCCAGACGTTTATGCAAAACAATAGACAGTGCAGAAATCTGACCCTTCAGAGAACTGACAGACAAACCTTTCTCCAGGCCCTCCTAAAGAAAAGCCAAAATTTATATGAGGAACCCTTACTTTGTTCCAAGAAAAACCCTTTGAATCACACCAATGAAGGTATTAACACCATATCCTATGGTAAATTCTGCACGTAACCGGTTTACGAGACTGAAGCATAGTATCTATGACTTTCTCAGAGAAGCCACGTCTAGCTAAACCTAGATGTTCAATCTCCAAGCAGTCAGCTTCAGAGAAACCAGATTTGGATGAAGAAAGGGACCCTGAAGTAGAAGGTCCTTCTATACAGGTAACCTCCAAGGCGGAAGAGATGACATCGTCACCAGATCCTGCGAGGGCAATCAGAAGCTATTAGAATAACAGACGCTCTATCCTGTTTGATATGAGAAATAACTTGTGGAAGGAGAGCAAATGGAGGAAACGGGTAAGCTAGATTGAAGTTCCAAGGAACCGCCAGAGCGTCTATCAGGACGGTTTGAGGATCTCTTGACCTTGAACCGTACTTTGGAAGCTTGGTATTTTTACGAGACGCCATCAGATCCAACTCCGAAACCCCCCACCTGAGGGCTATCATCGAGAAAATCTCTGGGTGGAGAGCCCACTCTCCGGGATGAAAGGTCTGTCCAGACCTGGGATGTGAATGGCAGAGAGATTGCAATCATGAGACTCCGCCCACTGGAGAATGCAAGTCACCTCTTTCATTGCTAAGGAACTCAGAGTTCCTCCCTGGTGGTTGATGTAAGCCACTGAGGTAATGTTGTACGACTGGAATCTAATAAACCGGACCAAGGCTAATTGAGGCCAAGCTGTCAAGGCATTGAAGATTGCTCTCAACTCCACAATGTTTATTGGGAGAGAAGACTCCTCCCGAGTCCACAGGCCTGAGCTTTTAAGGAACCCTAAACTGCCCTCAGCCTAACAGACTGGCATCCGTTGTCACAATCACCCATGACGGTCTCAGGAAGCATGTGCCCTGAGACAGATGGTTCTGTGAAATCCACCACAAGAGAGAGAGTCTCTTGCTAGCGGATCCAGAGTGATCCTCTGCGAGAGATCTGAGTGGTCTCCGTTTCATTGACTGAGCATGCATAACTGCAGAGATCTCAGATGGAACCGAGCAAAAGGAATGATGTCCATGGAGGCAACCATCAGACCAATCACCTCCATGCATAGAGCCACTGATGGATGAAAAGCAGACTGGAGGGAAAGGCACAAAGCCAGGTTTGGATATTCTGACATATGTCAGAAAAATCTTCATGGACAGGGAATCTATAATTGTTCCTAAGAAACACACCCTTGTATCTGGTACAAGGGAACTCTTTCCCATATTCACTTTCCACCCATGGGAATGTAGAATAGACAACATCTCTTTATGAGAACTTGCTAGATGAAAAGATGACGCTTGAACCAAGATGTCATCCAGGTAAGGCGCCACAGCAATTCCCTGAGACCTGACCACTGCCAGAAGAGCCCCCAGAACCTTTATGAAAATTCTGGGAGCTGTAGCTAGGCCAAAAGGAAGAGCAACAAACTGGAAAGGTTTGTCCAGAAAGACAAACCTCAGATACTGGTAATTATCCCTGTGAATGGTAACATGAAGATACGTATCCTTCAGATCTATGGTCATCATGAACTGACCCTCTTGTACAAAAAGAAGAATGGAACGTAAAGCTTCCATTTTGAAGGACGGAATCCTGAGGAATTGTTTGAGACACTTTAGGTCCAAGATGGGACGAAAAGTGCCCTCCTTTTTGGGAACTATGAACAGATTTGAATAGAATCCTAGACCCTGTTCCTCTAGGGGAACTGGCAGTCCTTTACGCAGTTTAAGAAGGCCTCTCTCTTTATCTGGCCCGCAGATAACCTTGACAGGTTGGAATCTGCCCCTGGGTGGACAGGATTTAAATCCTATTCTGTAACGGCCCAAAGATCTGGAACATTGCGTATCCAAGCCTGCCGGGGAAAAAAAAAAAAAGAGCCTGACCCCCCACCTGATCCAATACAGGATCAGGGGCTGTCCTTTCATGCTAATTTTGAGTCAGAAGACTTCTTGGGTTGTTTTCCTTTATTCCAAGGCTGACTGGACCTCCAAGAGGACATGGATTGATCCGGCTTGGAAGAGGAAGACTTTTGTCCTTTAAAGTTATGAAATGAACGAATATTACAATTCTGCTGACCCTTAGGCCTATTCTTTTTTATCCTGAGGTAGAAAAGAGCCCTTTCCACCTGTAATATCGGAAATTATTTCAGCCAGACCTGGACCAAACAAGACTTTAACCACAGAGCTCTGGAAGCTAAAACAGTGGAACCAGAAATCTTAGCTCCTAGCCTCAGAACTTGCATGTTGACTTCACAAATAAAGGTATTGGCTAGTTTTAAAGTCTTGATCCTGTCCTGGATCTCCTCTAAAGTAGTCTCTTCTAAGATAAGATTAGATAAGTCATTGCACCAATAAGATGCTGCCACCGCAACTGTAGCAATACTAGCAAAAGGATGCCACTGTAATCCCTGATGAATGTACATTTTCTTCAAAAAAGCCTCAAGCTTCTTATCCATGGGATTCTTGAAAGAACAACTATCTTCAATAGGAATAGTAGTTCTCTTAGCAAGAGTAGAGATAGATCCCTCTACCTTGGGCAATGAGCGCCACGAGTCACGAATAGCATCAGCAACAAGAAACTTTTAAAAATAGGGGACGGAGAAAAAGGAATCCCTGATTTATCCCATTCCTGCGTTATAATATCTGCCATACAGTCTGGAACTGGAAACACTTCCACGGATGAGGGTACATCATATACCCTACTAAGTTTACTAGACCTCTTTGGAGTCTCCGCTACAGACGAGTCGGATTCTTCCAAAGTAGCAAGAACCTCCTTCAAAAGTACTCAGTGTTCTAACTTAAATCTGAAATGAATCTCCTCTGAATCTGCAGAATTACTCACTAAAATATCAAAATCTGACAATTCTCCCTCAGAAGCCACTGAAGAATCATCCTCATCAGATAACAGACAAACTGAGTAACGCACCCTTAGCGGAGTCAGCCTTACTAATATCAATATGTTTAGATTTCCTCTTACCCTTACCAGAAACCTTTGGAAAAGCTGATAAAGCTGCGGAAACAGCAGAAGTAATCTGCACAGCGAAATCCCCAGGTAAATAAACACCCCCAGGAGGTGGTTGAGAGAAACCGCACGGCACTGCATGTGAAGCTTGAGACGCTGAGGCGTTGCTAGAACAGCACTATCCTGAGAGACAGGGGGCTCAGGGAGAGACATCTTATCTTCAAACATTAAAGCTTTATTTAGACATGAAGAGCAAAACTGCACAGGAGTAATTATCTTAGCCTCCAAACAAAATAAACATTTTTTCAAAAGAATCAATTTCAGCATTAGTGTCCATAATTGGGTTTCGGTTCCTCCAGCAAGTATTAAGGAATTAAATCCCAAAATAGACAAATTAGGATTATATGAGGTCTTACCCTTCCAGAAGTTGCTATCCAACTAGCACATGAAAACCGGACACACCCAGAGCAAAAATCACCTCCATGTCACCGGAGCAGCCCAAATCCAAACGGCAGGCAGTGGAGCTGCAACCTCCGCACTTTCCCCGGCAAAATTGACAGCAACTAAGAAAAAAACTGCGCCACTGACCAAACGGTGCAAAAAGTGGCAGCAGAGAACAGAAAAAGTGATTGGCCAAATAAGCAGCAGTGAGCTGTAAAGCGATTTCCCCTAAACAAGGTTTAAAGTGAAACAAACACTTGCAAACATCTCTATACACTCTCCATCTCTGATGCCCATTAAAATGTAAATGCCTCTTTACACAAAATATCCGAATATAAGCAGTGCCCTTTAAGGAATACTTGCAAGAATCCTTTAGCCGTATTCAAATGCTTTCCACAAGTAATTAACCCCTATAGTTCTAACGTAGAAGGGGAAGCACTTACCTGTGGATCCTGCTCTGTCAGGCAGGAGCTGTTTTCTAAGGTGTGGCAGATTCCTCCACTTCTACCAGGAACCTATAGAAAGGAAAGAACAGAGTAACCAACCCTGGCTTTCTATAATAGGGGTAGCAATAATGTTAGAAGTTAAGCAAAGACCACCTCTCCGTTTTTTAACTGCTAATAGCCACCATTACTCTTACTAAAGAAATTGACATGGACACAGTTAGACTCCAATCCTTGCTTGCAGGGAACAGTACCCATAAAAGGATTAAAAATCTTCAGACACCATCTTCGACCATCCTCCCGTGATCAAGGCAAAGAGAATGACTGGGTGTTATGGGTAAGGGAAGTGATACTTAACAGCTCTGCTGGGGTGCTCTTTGCCTCCTCCTGCTAGCCAGGAGTGAATATCCCACTAGTAATTGGAATGATTTGTGGACTCTCCATGCCATAGGAAAGAAAGCTCCATTACCTCCAGTAATAGTAGGAATAATAGAATCTGAATTAGATACAAATAATTTATTTCCCTGAAAGGAGATAGAAAATAATCTAGATTTAGACACCATATCAGCAGACCAGAATTAAAGCCATAAGGCCCTGGCAAGTATTGCTAAAGACATGCTTCATAATATCAAACACTGCATCACAAATAAAGGAATTGGCATTCTGAAGCAAACCCAATAGATTAGCACTAACAGGGTCATCAGAAAACTGCTCTGAAAGACTAGATAACCAATAGGTAGAAGCAGCAGCAATGCCAACAATAGAAATAGCTGGTCTGAGAATATAACCAGCATGTAAAAAGGCCCTTCTATGAAACAATTCTAGATTTCTGTAAAGGGTCTTTAAAAGAAGTACTGTCTTCCAAAGAAATTGTAATACGTTTAGCCAGAGTGGAAATTGCCTGGCTTAGACTACCCTAGAAATCATGTCAGAGACAGCATAATGCACAGGGAAAACCTCAGGGAGATTAACAAGTCCAAAAAACTGAATTATAAATTTCAGGTTCAACTTCAGATAAGGAATTCTCAGAGGAAACTTCACCATCTGAAGACACAACAGTATCCCTGAGCTCTGGGCACAAAGTACTTGTAGAAGGTAAAAATCTGGACTGACCATTTACGCTTATTTGAAGGAGGGAGAGCAGCCAAAGCCTCAGATACTGCAGTCTTGATAAAGGTTTTCATGGCAGGAGGCACCACCTTGGCATTAACCTGTAATGGTCAGAGTAGGTGGATTAGCACCAAAAGAAACATCATTAGATTGGTCTGATTGCATTAACAAATCTACCAGGAACCTCATAAATGAGCTGGAGAAGGCACTTCAGCTTTCTTACAATAAGCACACCTAATTATGGTAGAAAGGTGTTCAGGAGACTCAGTTTTCTATGGTATATTTAGGGACAGAAACCTGCTGCTCCATTATAGCATATGGCAAAGCAATGCAATAAGCACTATTAAAAGTCTTAAACTCTTGAGGAATGGAAACTATTTACCCCCACCTAAGTAGCTTTTAACAATGCGCGCTGCTGAGGAAAAAACATTGCTTCCAAACGCACGCAAAAATAATGACATTTAAAAAGGGAGAAAAGAGCATCAAAAAACATAAATTATGCTTACCTGATAATTTCATTTCCTTCTGTATGAGGAGAGTCCACGGCATCATTCCTTTCTGTTGGGAAATACTGAACCTGGCTACCAGGAGGAGGTAAAGACACCCCAGCCAAAGGCTTAAATACCTCCCCCACTTCCCTCATATCCCAGTCATTCTGCCAAGGGAACAAGGAACAGTAGGAGAAATATCAGGGTATAAATGGTGCCAGAAGATAAAAACAAATTTTCGTCCGCCTATCGGAATATACGTGCGGGAGCCGTGGACTCTCCTCATACAGAAGGAATGGAAATTATCAGGTAAGCATAATTTATGTTTTCCTTCTTAATATGAGGAGAGTCCACTGCATCATTCCTAACAGTTGGGAAAACTATACCCAAGCTCTAGAGGACACTGAATAATAACGGGAGGGGTAAAGGAAACGCGGACCCTAATCTGAGGGCACCACAGCCTGTTAATCCTATCTCCTAAAAGCTGCTTCAGCCGAAGCAAAAATGTCAAATTTGTAGAATTTTGAAAAAGTATGTAAGGAGGACGAGGTAGCCGCCTTACAAATCTGATCCTAATCAGAGCCTTAAAAAGGGACATTATCCACTCATTTTTCTTTGCATAAATGTTTTGTAGATGATCTATTTATATAGCACATAATTTATTTTTTTCTTCAAATGTATAGTTTTGCTTATTTTTAAATAACATTGCTCTGATTTTCAAATTCCCAACCAAGCCCCAAAGTTTAGAGACTACTGTCAGATACCTACTCCAGCTTGCTCCTGTTTGTCTAAAGGGTCTTTTCATTTGCAAAAGAAGGGGGAGGGGGGAGTGTCTAATTTCCCACTTGCAGTTGGCTTTCTAGCTACCTTTTTGACAGAGCTAAACAGAGCTTCTAAGTAAGTTTTTAAACAGTTTTTTACTGGATTTGTATATCAGTATCTGTGCATCTTATTCTTTATAGTAGTGTCCATTACATGCAGTTATATGAAAATTGGTGTATACTGTCCCTTTAACGAAAGATTGCACGTCAGGGAGCTCTGCGAGCCTCCTGTGCAGCAAAACAGAAACAGATCCTCCTGGAGAAAGGAAAGAATCCTGGCAGCCTTAACCTTATGCCAGGCTAAACCACGCTCTTCACACCAGAATAATAGATACGACGAGTAACAGGCATACAAGCCTGAATGAGAGTGTCAATAACCCTTCAGAGAAACCTTTCTTCGCTAAGACTAAGCATTCAATCTCCACGCAGTTAGCCTCAGAGAATCTAGATTTTGGTGAACAAAAGGACCACGGAGGAGATTAGAACATCCCCACCAGGTCCGCAAACCACATTCTTCACGGCCACGATGGAGCAATCAGTATCACGGAAAAATGTAAATTAGATTGAACATCCAAGGCACTGCTAATGCATCTATTAGCTCCGCCTGAGTATCCCTGGACCGCGACCAATATCTGGGTAGCTTGGAATTGAGCCAGGACCCCATGAGATCTATCTCCGGCATCCCCCACCTGTTGCAAATCTCTGCAAACACCTCGGGATGGAGAGACCATTCCCCCGGATGAAAGGATTGTCTGCTGAGGAAATCAGCTTCTCAGTTGTCCACACCCGGAATGTGGATCACTGACAGCGAGCAGTTGTGGGCCTCCGCCCACTACAGAATCCGAGATACTTCCCTCATTGCTAGAGAGCTCCTCGTTCCCCCACTGATGGTTGATGTAAGCCACCGAGGTTATGTTGTCTGATTGGAATCTGATAAACTGGGACGAACCCAGAATAGGCCAAGCATTGAAGATCACTCAAAGTTCTAAAATGTTGATCGGGAGGAGGGATTCCTCTCGAGTCCACAGACCCAGTGCCTTCCTGGCACCCTAAACAGCTCCCCATCCTGATAGACTTACGACCGTAGTCACAATCTCCCAGGATGGTCTCAAGAAGGATGTCCCTTGGGACAGGTGATCTGGACAAAGCAACCAGGAGAGAAATCCTCTCGACCAGTTGTCCAGAGAAATCTGTTGAGACAGATCCGAATGTTCGCTGTTCCACTGTCTTAGCATGCACAGCTGAAGTGGTCTGAGATGGAATCTGGCAAATGGAATGATGTCCATGATGGACACCATGAGACTAATCACCTTCATACACTGAGCCACAGAGGGCCTTAAAAAGGGACCGTCAACACCCGACACAACTTAATCCCATACCTTAGATCCACAAAAGAAGATGCACCTGCACCGCATCCCATGTTCAATACCTCTAACGTTATATGTGTAATCGTCCAAAGCACATACGATTTTCTCCTGTAGATATGGTCACCAAACTCTCCCACCGCTACGTAGTAAGTTTCAATTTAAAGGCATCCGCCAATTAGAATCCAATCCTCGGTTGGATTCTTCACACGCATTCACAGTGATTTGAAGCTGCACTTTCTATTTCTGCTTGCGAGCAGACATAATTTATAATGCGCATGCGCATTAGCAAAGGAACAGCATCACCGTGAACGAGAATGGAATTCCATAGAGAAGGGGACAGAGGAGGAGGAGTTTCGCGGCCATATCTACAGGATAAAACTATGTGAACGAGGGGACAGATAGGAATTTGTTTAAGTAATTTAGGTCCAGAATCGGGTGGAAAGTTCCCTCCTTCTTTGGGACCACAAAAAGGTTTGAATAGTACCCCAGACCTCTTTCTGCAAGAGGTACCGGAACAACGACTCCTAGGGAGGAGAGATCCCTAATGCACACCACAAAGGCTTCTCTCTTTTCTGGCCTTGAAGACAGGTGGATGAGACTTGAAACCTATCTTGTATCACTGAGCAATGACCTCCAGGACCCACAGGTCTTGCACGTCTCCAAACCAAGCGCCTGAAAAGAGCGACAGTCTTCCCCATACAAGATCCAGAGCCAGATCGGTGGCCGCCCCCCTTCATGCTGACTTTGTCTAGGCGGACTTCTTGCTATGCTTGGATTTATTCCAGGACTGAACCGGCTTCCAAGTCCCCTTGGATTGCTCAGGCTTTGCGGAGGGCTGCTGACGTTAGAATTTATCCGAACGAAAATTAGGACCTTGTCCCTTGGGCTCGTTCTTCTTATCCTGTGGTAAAAAGGCACCTTTGCCTCCAGTAACCGTGGAGTCCAGGCCTGGACCAAATAGAATCTTTCCCTTAAATGGGAGGGAAAGAAGTCTTGATTTAGAAGTCATGTCCGCAGACCACGACTTCACCCAGTGTGCCCTACGGGCTTGAACAGAAAGACCTGAAGCCATGGCATTCAGGCGATTAATTTGCATATTTGCATCACAAATAAAATAATTAGCAACCCTTAAGGCCTTAATTCTTTCCTGGATCACGTAGAGGGGACCCTCCACCTCGATCAACAAAGATAAGGAGTCGCACCAGTAGGTAGCCACTCCAGCAACAGCCGCTGCGGGTTGAAACAAAAAATGAAGAACCATTTCTTTCCCATTCATTTTTAAAGGGACAGTCAACACCATAATTTTAGTTGTGTAAAAAGATAGATAATAGGGGGGCGGAGCCAGCAGCCTAACTGTGAGGATGTGGGGAGACAGAGCCCTGTAAAAAAATAAGTATTATAACCCGTTTACTCCTCTTAAACCCTGCGGTTTTGCCCATGAAGATCCTAGGGTGGTTGGTGGAGGCACCTGATGCCTGTTTTTGTCCGTTTTAAACGGCATTTGCGGATGTCGCCAGGGGCCGCTTGGGAGAACCGGACCCATCCTTAGGAAAGGCCGCGGCTGCGGCCTACAGCTGCACTCGCTAACAGCCGAGACAGGAGTAAGCCCAAACAGCAGCTACAGGATCCTTTCACCGGGGTACCGGACCACCATCAGCTTTGGGAGAGATAGGGGTACAGGCTGAGTTTCCAAGGAATAACTCCCAGAACCACCCCACATGGCAGGCCGTAAGTCACAAGCTGCTCTCATCAGTGTTTGGAGACACACAGTTTTGGATTGTTAGACTTCACTTGTGCACCATATGCAGATTATTGAGATAAAGACACAGTGACTATTTTATTCTGCTTTCAATGCATCAGATCTACAGTCCTAAGGGGGGTGAACAGAAGTCATTGCTGTATGCTCCCCTATACCTATTTCAACATCTATAAACCTGTAAAAAGAAATTATTTTTTTCTCTAGCACTATGATCTCTGAGGGGGAACAATACCTCCACAAATAGCCACATAGCTCTTGCAGTATTCTTGTGACTACCTTCCCCAATATTCAACGATAGTTTGAAGCACCTAATAACCTCCCAAGCTGTACCATAATGTCTAATGGATGTCGGGATGCACTGCTGCCCAACATGGAGAGCCAAGTGCTTTACATGGGTCTCAAGGACTTACTGGAGGAATATGGGAAGAGAATGTGCGAGAGGCTTGATGCCCTTATAGGCACAATACAAGCAGCTCGTACACGTGGTGACAATGCTGCAGAGAAGCGCATAGAAATACAGGAGCCGCAGAGCAACAAGGTGCCTACAGTTCTTCAGGGGCGCTCCTCGCCATTGACACCAACAGCTGTACGCCTTGAGATGAAGCCTCACTCTTCCTCTGCTGCTTCAAGCAGTCTGTCTACATGGAGGAGATTACAGACTGACCATCCGCGCATAGAAACCGGCACCACAGGACGCGGCAGTGTTCTTGTAATCCCCACCGTGCCCCTTTCTGTCAACAGATCTACAGGCTTACCACAGCTTCCTTGTTGGGAACATAGCCAGTCATTATGGAAGTATCGGGCTATGTGTCATTACTCCCCTTTGGATCTCTGTTCTGGTATTCAAGCCATGCTTAGTCTGATTCAGTCCATCAGAGCAGGTGTAGGTTAGGGAGAGTGATTGAAGATCTAGTTCCCCAGGATCCTTGCAGTTATCGTGGGGCTCTGTATCAGCAGAACTGTGCCTACAGGAGAAACTGAGTGGGCTGAGTATACATTGCTTCTTGGTGACTTTGCACAGATACCCTAGCGAAAACATGTACCCTTCACCGGCACACACAGTGACTCTGTAGTCTCCTTCTCTCCTACTTTATGATGGCTATGTTGCCTGAGAATATATTAGGGGAGACCATTTCTGTAATTTAAGGACAAGAGAGCAATGTTCATATACTATGTGCCTAAGTGTCATTCTAAGCTGCAGACGCTGAACCTAACACCCCTGGAGTTCTTAATGTGTGTAATCTTATAACCTTATTCCTACATATAGCCTCTCAAAACTCTGTCCCTTACATTTTTATTGCAGCCTAAGCCGGGAAAGAAAGAGAGGGACTACACTAGAATGTAACTTGGGCAGTATGGCCTATGGGACTCCGTACCTAGTTCTCCATGTTACTAGATGTAAATGTCCTCTATTGTTTTCTTTACTATAGGCAACTGTGTCTCTATATGCATGGGCTGTACCTTTATATATTTATTGAAGGTTGTTTAGATTTAAATGATGTTAAGTTGCGATATCAATACCCTATGTTTTTCTTTTACTTATTTATGCAGTCAGTACATACTAGCTTTAGCATAGCCCTCGCACAGGAATGAAACAACCACTTGCATAGACGCTAGAACCAATATAGATTTCAAAGTGTATTGTATATCTATGATTACGTGTTCAGAGTTTGTCATATCTGGATCGCTTTACTGTTTATAGAGTGGGTCAATAATCTATGGTGTATAATTGTATAAGCTGCTCCTCTCCCACCTTTGCTGGAGGGGGTCTGTATATATGTTGATTAAGAGTAACAACCTGAGATAAGAAATGACGCACTGAATATCAGAACCTAGTAATATATAAATCTCTATTTTATGCCCCTAGCAGTACACCTAGAGGACATTGCCTATATTATAGTGCCCTGATTCAGGTGAACCTAGGGCCGATTAACTTAGTAGATATATAAATTAGTAACAGAAGGACACACTATTCCCGGTTTACCCTCCGCCCCCACTATTCTTGTGCAGGTAGGAGTAAATCCTCTCTTCTGCACACTTTTTGACAGAGTTTGGTAGCCTCTGTCCAACCCGCAGAGCCATGACTTGGTCTTTCCATGCAATTTTGAAAAATGGTTCTCGGGGCTCCAATACAGGAAACTTAATTCTGTTTACGATTACCAATTTATCTGAAGTATTTCCAAGATAATAGTCTTAATAATGTTTATATCTTTATAAATGTTTAGTGTTAATGGATAATATTGTTTAAAATAGCTGCTGAGGAAAGTTTTGCACCTGGCCTTTATCAACCGCCGACTTACACAGAGCTACATGGGTGCCCTCCTTATGCATCTTTACTTTGATACTGAGAGTTTGTGCCAGAGTTTGTATTTACCCCATATACACTGAGCTGTAACTTTTACTATTATCATCATTACCATGCCCTCAATTGTTTTGAGTAATTTCTGGTCCCTTGACTGGACCTGTTTGACAGAGGACATTGCGAAGCCATATAATTTAAAAATGAGGTGCCTAAAATGTCATGTCATGCCAGTATAATGCATATGGAGTTGTGTAACCTGTTGATGAGACTCTTGTGTATATGCTGTTATAACCTCAATAAAATATTATTTGAAAAAAAAAAAAAAAGATAGATAATCCCTTTATTACCCATTCCCCAGTTTTGCAAAACAAACAGTTATATTTATACACTTTTCTCTTGTTAAGTGTATCCAGTCCACGGATCATCCATTACTTGTGGGATATTCTCCTTCCCAACAGGAAGTTGCAAGAGGATCACCCACAGCAGAGCTGCTATATAGCTCCTCCCTCAACTGCCATACCCAGTCATTCTCTTGCAACTCTCAACAAAGATGGAGGTCGTAAGAGGAGAGTGGTGTTTTATACTTAGTTTATTTCTGCAATCAAAAGTTTGTTATTTTTAAATGGTACCGGAGCGTACCGTTTATCTCAGGCAGTATTTAGAAGAAGAATCTGCCTGTGTTTTCTATGATCTTAGCAGAAGTAACTAAGATCCATTGCTGTTCTCACATATTCTGAGGCGTGAGGTAACTTCAGAGGGGGAATGGCGTGCAGGTTTTCCTGCAATAAGGTATGTGCAGTTAATATTTTTCTAGGGATGGAATTTGCTAGAAAATGCTGCTGATACCGGAGTAATATAAGTAAAGCCTTAAATGCAGTGATAGCGACTGGTATCAGGCTTATTAATAGAGATACATACTCTTATAAAAGTGTAATATAAAACGTTTGCTGGCATGTTTAATCGTTTTTATATATGTTTGGTGATAAAACTTATTGGGGCCTAGTTTTTTTCCACATGGCTGGCTTGAATTTTGCCTAGAAACAGTTTCCTGAGGCTTTCCACTGTTGTAATATGAGTGGGAGGGGCCTATTTTAGCGCTTTTTTGCGCAGCAAAAATTACAGACACAGACATCCAGCTTCTTCCTGTATGATCCAGGACATCTCTGAAGGGCTCAAAAGGCTTCAAAGTCGTATTTGAGGGAGGTAAAAAGCCACAGTAGAGCTGTGGCAGTTGTGACTGTTTGAAAAACGTTTTTGTCATTTATTATTCCGTTTTTGGTATTAAGGGGTTAATCATCCATTTGCAAGTGGGTGCAATGCTCTGCTAACTTTTTACATACACTGTAAAAATTTCGTTAGTGTAACTGCCTTTTTTCACTGTTATTTCAAATTTTGACAAAATTTGTGTTTCTTAAAGGCGCAGTAACGTTTTTTATATTGCTTGTAAACTTGTTTAAAGTGTTTTCCAAGCTTGCTAGTCTCATTGCTAGTCTGTTTAAACATGTCTGACACAGAGGAAACTACTTGTTCATTATGTTTGAAAGCCATGGTGGAGCCCCATAGGAGAATGTGTACTAAATGTATTGATTTCACCTTAAACAGTAAAGATCAGTCTTTATCTATAAAAGAATTGTCACCAGAGGGTTCTGTCGAGGGGGAAGTTATGCCGACTAACTCTCCCCACGTGTCAGACCTTTCGCCTCCCGCTCAGGGGACGCACGCTAGTATGGCGCCAATTACATCAACGCCCATAGCGATTACCTTGCAGGACATGGCTGCAATCATGAATAATACCCTGTCAGAGGTATTATCCAGATTGCCTGAATTAAGAGGCAAGCGCGATAGCTCTGGGGTTAGAAGAGATACAGAGCGCGCAAATGCTGTAATTGTGATACTGCGTCACAATATGCAGAACATGAGGACGGAGAGCTTCAGTCTGTGGGTGACATCTCTGACTCGGGGAAACCTGATTCAGAGATTTCTAATTTTAAATTTAAGCTCGAGAACCTCAGTGTATTGCTTAGGGAGGTATTAGCTGCTCTGAATGACTGTAACACAGTTGCAGTACCAGAGAAATTGTGTAGGCTGGATAAATACTATGCGGTGCCGGTGTGTACTGATGTTTTTCCTATACCTAAAAGGCTTACAGAAATTATTAGCAAGGAGTGGGATAGACCGGGTGTGCCCTTTTCCCCACCTCCTATATTTAGAAAAATGTTTCCAATAGACGCCACTACACAGGACTTATGGCAGACGGTCCCTAAGGTGGAGGGAGCAGTTTCTACTTTAGCAAAGCGTACCACTATCCCAGTTGAGGACAGTTGTGCTTTTTCAGATCCAATGGATAAAAAATTGGAGGGTTACCTTAAGAAAATGTTTATTCAACAAGGTTTTATTTTACAGCCCCTTGCATGCATTGCGCCTGTCACTGCTGCGGCGGCATTCTGGTTTGAGGCCCTGGAAGAGGCCATCCATACAGCTCCATTGACTGAAATTATTGACAAGCTTAGAACACTTAAGCTAGCTAACTCATTTGTTTCTGATGCCATTGTTTATTTGACTAAACTAACGGCTAAGAATTCCGGATTCGACATTCAGGCGCGTAGGGCGCTATGGCTTAAATCCTGGTCAGCTGACGTGACTTCAAAGTCTAAGTTACTCAACATTCCTTTCAAGGGGCAGACCTTATTCGGGCCTGGCTTGAAGGAAATTATTGCTAACATTACTGGAGGTAAGGGTCATACCCTTTCTCAGGACAGGGCCAAATCAAAGGCCAAACAGTCTAATTTTCGTGCCTTTCAAAATTTCAAGGCAGGAGCAGCATCAACTTCCTCCGCTTCAAAACAAGAGGGAACTGTTGCTCATTCCAGACAGGCCTGGAAACCTAACCAGTCCTGGAACAAGGGCAAGCAGGCCAGAAAGCCTGCTGCTGCCCCCAAGACAGCATGAAGGAACGGCCCCCTATCCGGAAACGGATCTAGTGGGGGGCAGACTTTCTCTCTTCGCCCAGGCGTGGGCAAGAGATGTTCAGGATCCCTGGGCGTTGGAGATCATATCTCAGGGATATCTTCTGGACTTCAAAGCTTCTCCTCCACAAGGGAGATTTCATCTTTCAAGGTTATCAGCAAACCAGATAAAGAAAGAGGCATTCCTAAGATGTGTGCAAGACCTCCTAGTAATGGGAGTGATCCATCCAGTTCCGCGGACGGAACAAGGACAGGGTTTTTATTCAAATCTGTTTGTGGTTCCCAAGAAAGAGGGAACCTTCAGACCAATTTTGGATCTAAACATCTTAAACAAATTCCTCAGAGTTCCATCATTCAAAATGGAAACTATTCGGACCATCCTACCCATGATCCAAGAGGGTCAGTACATGACCACAGTGGACTTAAAGGATGCCTACCTTCACATACCGATTCACAAAGATCATCATCGGTTCCTAAGGTTTGCCTTTCTAGAAAGGCATTACCAATTTGTAGCTCTTCCCTTCGGGTTGGCTACAGCCCCGAGAATTTTTACAAAGGTTCTGGGTTCACTTCTGGCGGTTCTAAGACCACGAGGCATAGCGGTGGCTCCTTATCTAGACGACATCCTGATACAGGCGTCAAACTTTCAAATTGCCAAGTCTCATACAGAGATAGCTCTGGCATTTCTGAGGTTGCATGGGTGGAAAGTGAACGAGGAAAAAGAGTTCTCTATCCCCACTCACAAGAGTCTCCTTCCTAGGGACTCTTATAGATTCTGTGGAGATGCAAATTTACCTGACGGAGACCAGGTTATCAAAACTTCTAAGTGCTTGCCGTGTCCTTCATTCCATTCCACGCCCGTCAGTGGCCCAGTGCATGGAAGTAATCGGCTTAATGGTAGCGGCAATGGACATAGTGCCATTTGCGCGCCTGCATCTCAGACCGCTGCAATTATGCATGCTAAGTCAGTGGAATGGGGATTACTCAGATTTGTCCCCTCTACTAAATCTGGATCAAGAGACCAGAGATTCTCTTCTCTGGTGGCTATCTCGGGTCCATCTGTCCAAGGGTATGTCCTTTCGCAGGCCAGATTGGACGATTGTAACAACAGATGCCAGCCTTCTATTTTGGGGTGCAGTCTGGAACTCTCTGAAGGCTCAGGGATCGTGGACTCAGGAGGAGAAACTCCTCCCAATAAATATTCTGGAGTTAAGAGCAATATTCAATGCTCTTCTGGCTTGGCCTCAGTTAGCAACACAGAGGTTCATCAGATTTCAGTCAGACAACATCACGACTGTGGCTTACATCAACCATCAAGGGGGAACCAGGAGTTCCCTAGCGATGTTAGAAGTCTCAAAGATAATTCGCTGGGCGGAGACTCACTCTTGCCACCTGTCAGCGATCCATATCCCAGACGTAGAGAACTGGGAGGCGGATTTTCTAAGTCGTCAGACTTTTCATCCGGGGGAGTGGGAACTCCATCCGGAGGAGTTTGCTCAATTGATTCATTGTTGGGGCAAACCAGAGTTGGATCTCATGGCGTCTCGCCAGAACGCCAAGCTTCCTTGTTACAGATCCAGGTCCAGGGACCCAGAAGCGACGCTGATAGATGCTCTAGCAGCGCCGTGGTTCTTCAACCTGGCTTATGTGTTTCCACCGTTTCCTCTGCTCCCTCGACTGATTGCCAAAATCAAACAGGAGAGAGCATCAGTGATTCTGATAGCACCTGCGTGGCCACGCAGGACCTGGTATGCAGACCTAGTGGACATGTCATCCTTTCCACCATGGACTCTGCCTCTGAGACAAGACCTTCTAATACAAGGTCCTTTCAATCATCCAAATCTAATTTCTCTGAGACTGACTGCATGGAGATTGAACGCTTGATTCTATCAAAGCGTGGCTTCTCCGAGTCAGTCATTGATACCTTAATACAGGCACGAAAGCCTGTCACCAGGAAAATCTACCACAAGATATGGCGTAAATATCTTTATTGGTGTGAATCCAAGAATTACTCATGGAGTAAGGTTAGGATTCCTAGGATATTGTCCTTTCTCCAAGAGGGTTTGGACAAAGGATTATCAGCTAGTTCCTTAAAGGGACAGATTTCTGCTCTGTCTATTCTTTTGCACAAGCGTCTGGCAGAGGTTCCAGACGTCCAGGCATTTTGTCAGGCTTTGGTTAGAATTAAGCCTGTGTTTAAACCTGTTGCTCCCCCGTGGAGCTTAAACTTGGTTCTTAAAGTTCTTCAAGGAGTTCCGTTTGAACCCTTTCATTCCATTGATATTAAACTTTTATCTTGGAAAGTTCTTTTTTTGATGGCTATTTCCTTGGCTCGGAGAGTCTCTGAGTTATCTGCCTTACAATGTGATTCTCCTTATCTGATTTTTCATACAAATAAGGTAGTTCTGCGTACCAAACCTGGGTTTTTACCTAAGGTGGTTTCTAACAAGAATATCAATCAAGAGATTGTTGTTCCATCATTGTGTCCTAATCCTTCTTCAAAGAAGGAACGTCTTTTGCATAATCTGGACGTAGTCCGTGCCTTGAAGTTTTGCTTACACGCTACTAAAGATTTTCGTCAAACATCTACCCTGTTTGTCGTTTACTCTGGACAGAGGAGAGGTCAAAAAGCTTTGGCAACCTCTCTTTCCTTTTGGCTTCGGAGCATAATACGCCTAGCCTATGAGACTGTTGGACAGCAGCCCCCTGAAAGGATTACAGCTCATTCTACTAGAGCTGTAGCTTCCACCTGGGCCTTTAAAAATGAGGCCTCTGTTGAACAGATTTGCAACGCTGCGACTTGGTCTTCGCTTCACACCTTTTCAAAATTTTACAAATTTGATACTTTTGCTTCTTCGGAGGCTGTTTTTGGGAGAAAGGTTCTTCAGACAGTGGTTCCTTCCGCTTAATCCCTGCCTTGTCCCTCCCATCATCAGTGTACTTTAGCTTTGGTATTGGTATCCCACAAGTAATGGATGATCCGTGGACTGGATACACTTAACAAGAGAAAACAATTTATGCTTACCTGATAAATTTATTTCTCTTGTAGTGTATCCAGTCCACGGCCCGCCCTGTCATTTTAAGGCAGGTCTAAATTTTAATTAAACTACAGTCACCACTGCACCCTATGGTTTCTCCTTTCTCTGTTTGTTTCGGTCGAATGACTGGATATGGCAGTTGGGGGAGGAGCTATATAGCAGCTCTGCTGTGGGTGATCCTCTTGCAACTTCCTGTTGGGAAGGAGAATATCCCACAAGTAATGGATGTTCCGTGGACTGGATACACTACAAGAGAAATAAATTTATCAGGTAAGCATAAATTATGTTTTTACTTATGTGACTAACTTGTATCTAAGCATCTTCTGACCGCCCCTAATCACATGACTTATTTATTGACTTGCATTTTAGCCAATTAGTGAAGTGTCTGCCACTAGCCACATGCGTGATCACAATGCTATCTATATGGCCTACATGAGCTTGCTCTCCCCTGCTGTGAAAAGTAAATAAAATAGAGGCGGCCTTCAAGGGCTTAGAAATTATCATATGAGCCTTCCTATGTTTGCTTTCAACTAGAATACCAAGAGAACAAAGCTAAATTGCTGATAAAAGTAAATTGTAAAGTTGTTTAAAATTACATGCCCTATTTGAAAACTGAAAGTGATTTTTGGACTTGACTGTCCCTTTAATAACGTTTGCCATCTTTACAGGAACCGGGAAAGTTTGTGGTACAACCCTGTCCTCATAGACCTTATCTAATTTAGGAATCAAAAGGTTCCTCAGGCAATTTGGGCTCTGGAACCTCTAACGTAGCCAAAACTTCCTTCAGCAGAAAGCGTAAATGCTCAATCCTAAATCTAAAGCCTGGTTCCTCCGCAGCTGGAGGCTTAGAGGCAGCAGATTCCGACCTAGAAAGAGCACCCTCTGAAGTATAAGAGGCGCCTTCATCATCGGATAATCTTGTATCAGATAAATCCAATAAGCTAGTAGATGACCCCTGGGAAGGATAGCAATATTTGACCTTTCGCTTGCACTTAGCAGGGCGAGGTAAAGCACTAAAGGACGCAGGCACTGCTGTTTGTAACTGCTCAGGAAAGTCTGGAGGTAAAAGGGCCCCTCAGATAAAGGATTAGGAGTGCTACGGGAAGCTGCATGTGTATTAGGGAGATGACTGTAGGGTGCGCACCTCAGGCGACGGAGTCTCCTCAGAGGTGGACGGCTCAGTGGTATCAAACATATTAACTTTCTTTGACATGATTACTTTATCAAGGCATGTGGAACATAATTGAGCAGGCGGGTATACCGTGGCCTCCTCGCAATATAGACAGGTACTGCGCTAACAAAGCAGACTATTGATTAAAGAAAAAAATGGCACCTTTATACCCCCAATGGCTGGGGCACTCACTACCTCCTATGACCCAGGCCAAACATAGAAACCGCTTCTTCTCCGGTAAACCACTCGGTCAGGAAAGAGGAAATAAGTGTGACCATGTTTTACAATTCTGGGGTATGCTAAATCGCCTCATTTTGTTTTAACTTTAAGAGACAGTTTACTAAAATTACTTTCTCCCCTTTAATTTGTTCTCAATGATCCACTTTACCTGCTAGAGTGTATTAATTTGTTTACAAGTATTTCCCTGTATCCTTATATTGGCATTTGAAATAGCTGATTTAGCCTGTGGTATCCCCACCTATCCTAAAAGCTTCTGGCCTTAGGTCCAAGCTATAAATATTTTTACAGTATTATACTGTCCCTTACGGCAAAAATTGATGTAGCGGTACCGATACAAACATGTTTAGAAACACTGGTTTTAGGCAATATCACTTTAATATTAATAAGGTTTTATGATGTAATAATTCTTCACGTTCATAGATGGAATGTTGCTTTTTGATGTTCATCATTTTAGTTTTTATATTTTCATATATTGGCCCTGTTTGTGTCTACATTTTTAGATATGTTTGTTGAGCTCCTCGTTAACAAGAAAAAAACGTGTCACATTAAATGTGAACTTTGATACAAAGCTTACTTTATATTAACAAATCAAGGAAGCGGACTGAAAATAAATGCATTTTATTAGCAGCGATATTAAAAAGAAACCCAAAGCGGATACATCAGTTTGCATTCTTGTGCCTGTAACTTCACACAATAGGTTTTAAAATTCTGGGTAAACATATTTACAAGTGTCTTATAATCATCTTCAAAAGAATTAAGGAAACAATATTCTGAACAATTAATGACAGAGTGTTTTATAGTTGATTACTTTTGGTCAGCTTCCCAGACTTCATGCCAAAAGAATCTCATATAAGGCAATTTGAGGAATTTAAGAGACACCAACTGTAACACTGTACTTGCTGAACAGTCAACTTACCTTGGCCCCTTGTGGTCAAATGTTTTATACCAACAATGCTCTAGTCTAGTGTGTATCAACTCCAGTCCTCAGGATCCTTACTCTGGCCAGATATTCATTATATCTTAACTACAGCACAGGTGACATAATCAGCTGATCAGTAACCATGGTTACTAACCTGCTCTCACCCTTCAGATGATTATTACACCTGTGATTTAGTTAAGATATAATGAAACTCTGGCCTGTTAAGGGTCCTGAGGAATGGAGTTGAGAAACACTGCTCCAGTCTCTCAGACCAACCCTAGAGCACTAGTTAAGCAACAGATTTGACTAAACTGGTCCTAAGAAGAGTTGTCAAATGTTTATCCTCAATGGTTGGACACAGACTAGCTTTTAGGGAAATCTCTGTGCCTACTTAAAGGGACATTAACCCCAATTTTTTTCTCTCTTGATTTAGGAAGAACATACAATTTTACAACTTTTAAATTTACTTCTATTATCAAATGTGCTTCATTCTCTTGGTATCATTTGTTGAAGGAGCAGCAATGCACTACTGGTTTTAATCGGTATATATATGCAGCCACCAATCAGCAGCTAGAACCTAGGTTCTTTGCTGCTCCTGAGCTTTTCTAGATAAACCTTTAATCAAAGTATAACAAGAGAAAGAAGAACATTAAATAATAAGTCAGTTGGACAGTTGTTTAAAATTGTATGCTCTGTCTAAATCATGAATATCCAATTAGGACTTTACTGTCCCTTTAACTGTGAGAATCTTAAAATCTGCTCTGTGCCCAGTTCTCAAGCATTAACAATGGACAACTCTACTCTAGAACCAACTGCCCTGACTATGAGTCACTGGTCCTTCTTTGTAATCCAAGCTACAGACCTGCTTCAGCTATAGTCGTGCCTGCCTGGACCTCACGGCAGGTCCTTATCCTGAACCTTCATAATGATACCAGAATTTGCTCTCGTAGCCATCTGTTCTTACACTAAGCAACTAGTCCAGCTTGCCACCCGCATTCTCATATGGAGAACTTTATAAGTTTATTTCTACATTAACATAGAGAGGGAAAGCAAACATATGCAGAAAATTCCAGTGACTGTAACGGTGCAAGAGGTAAACAGAAAACCAGGCTTCAAAAAAATGTGAAGTTTAAAGAATCCATTGAAGTTTACTTGTTGCAACAAGTATGTCCCATGTGTGCATCTATTTAAGGGTTGCACAAACATAGCAGGTACTGGTCCCACTCAGAACATTTTTGCCCTGATCCCAAAACTAGTTTGTTAAACAATATTTTATGGTCTTTACCAGCGGTGTCAGAGGTTAAAATAGCTTATTAATTAACTACTGGTTGCCGGTTTGAGGCACAGATACTGTAGGTTGGTGGGTCAGGCTAGTTAGATGGCAAAAATTAGGCTACATGTACAACACAGAGTCCCCCCCATGATGTAGCCAAAGAGCACAGTGGTGCCCAGAAACTTGCCAAATGAATAATAATACAGGGTTTACAAATAAAGGAGCGGCATTACCAGCCCCCCACCCCCACCCCATGCACATCACTGGATATGGCACTGCCATGTTTTCCCAGTGTACAATGTTTGATATGGTTCTGCCAGTACCCATGAGAAGGCCCAACCAGGCTCACCACCATGCACACTGCCAGATGCCCAATGCACACGAGTGGAAATGGCACTGCCAGACACCCAAATGCATGACTGGATATGGCACTACAAGGCCCCCCTTGCATATAGATGGCATAGCCAGATTTCCTCCAAATCTACACTGCTGGATATGGCACAGCCAGGTTCTCTCCGTGCATTTGGCTGGATGGCACGCTCAAGCTACTCTTAATGCACATGGCTGGAGCTCATTGCCAGGTTTTTGCCCTGCACATAAATGGATAATTTGCTGCGAGCCCATCAGCGTACACATGTCCAGATATGGCACTACCAGGCCCTTACCATGTACATGACTGAATGCAGAGCTACCAGGCCTGCACACAACCGGAAATGGTACTGCCATACCGTTCCATGCACATAGATAGATATGGCCAAGCTTCTTTATTAACATAGTAAGACTTGGACTGGTCCTCCAGAGACACAGACATGGTATTTAGAAGTCTCACACACAAAATGTGGCACTGCCAGTCGCCAAACCCCCAAATACATTCAGACGACACTTCTGGGCCCACTTGAACACAGACCTGATTCTGCAAGTCTAAGACCGCCAAATCTGACAAACACAGCACATTTAATAGCACCTATGCTGTTTTATCATTTATTTGCCAAGTTAACCCATTCAGCGACAGAGTGACCAACTTAATGACATCCCAACCACTCTGACAGTGGAGGGGTTAAGATAAGTTCATGCTCTTATGAAGACAGGAAGAGGCAGCTGGAATTCTGTATGCCGAGTGATTATATATAGTTATATATACCCGCATGTATATATGTCTGTGTGTAGCTGCCTTGGGGTGACAAGGAATGTGAGAGATGTGGAGTGTTCACCGGTTCCGTACTGAATAAATAATATATAAAAGAAAATATATATATGTATGTATTTAAACCGGCACCTCATCTCCACCACCCAGAGGAAAAATTAACAAAGAAATTTGTGAGGAGGGGGCAGTGTGATCTGTCCATGTGGCATATAATGCCAAGATGGGAACATATTGTGGGGGTAGCATAGTAGCATGTCCCACTCCATGACCTGTAGGTATCAGTCCTCTGTCTCCTCGTACGTGGTTTCATCAAAGGGTCGGTCCAGTAATGGCACAAACTGATGCCGGGAGTATTTCAGTTGTAGTAGATCTCCAACCTCGCTTATCTGTCTCAGGGCCTAAGAGAGTGCGAAAGTGAGAGCAAAAGAGAAAGTGAGAGTGCGAGAGTGAAAGAGCAAGAGAGCCAAAAGAGAGCGCAAAAGCAAGAGTGCAAAAGAGTGCAAGAGTGATCGAACAAAAGAGAGTGAGCAAGCGAACAAAAGCGAGCGAGCACACAAACGAGAGAGTGAGAAAAAAAGATAGCGATTAAAAGAGAAAAACACAAAATGTATAATTAGCACCAAAGTAAAAACAGGTTCCCAGTATTCAGTTTATTCTATTTAACAGCTTTAGCACACATTGGTCCTAAAGCCAAATGCCTCAAAATGTAAACAGTTTTTTTGTGTGTGGTAGATTGCAACATTTTAACTTAATAGAAAATATAGGAAACAGATGGATCATTAAGCTCTTTGCAAGGAACATTCAGTTTTAGGTTGTAAATTGCATAAAGAAGATAACCTCCCAATTGCAAAATCATTATCTATAGAATGTTTAGATGAAGATTTCAAAATATAGAATATATGTCCTTATATTTTGCTTTCTTAGAATCTAAAGAACAAGCCTACAAGAATAATTATTCATTAACTATTACTAGAGTAAAGGATGGTAGTAGGCGAGAACTGATAGGGGGTAAAACATAACAGTGCTATACGCCCATCCCCAGATTTCAGGAATCTGCTCTACAGACTCAGACTAAGTTACAGACATATCATTATAGTGGGGAATGTATCCCTACATCATCATCACACAGATAAATCCAAGACAAAACCTGGCAGGGGGCAGTTAATTGTGTCCGACTGTCACCACTATAGTTATTTTGTTGTAAAAAAATGACTACAACAAGGGAATAACTCACCAGATCCAGCATATCCTTTGTGTGTGCAGCAGAGACACAAAACCGAGCTCTGGACTCTATGATCGGGGTTGCTGGAAAGCCAACTACAACTACACCAATATTTCTCTTCAGCATCTCTCGGCCAAACGCTCTGTGAAAAGTAAAGGGGGGGGGGGTGAATAGAAAATGCTGTTATACCCTAAAACATTTGCTCTTTTTCATATAAGGTTGGGAATACAGCAACGGTGTGAATAACTTTATTTATACATCCTTTCTTATCTGAGGATTTACAATCAGGTTTTCAAATACACTCACCCAATCTTTGCTGGCATATACAGCATCAGAGGAACCACTGGCGAATCACTATTCCCATAGATGATAAATCCCATCTCAGTGAGTCGGCGACGGAAATAACGTGTATTCTCAGCTAGCTGCGCCACACAATCATGACCTGTAATGAGGATACAAAGACTTACATACCTATACAAACCCATCAATAAGTAATGTATATATACACTATAGCATTAAATGTCTTTCAACATAAAGGAACATAACACCCATATAGAAAGATTAAATAAAGATTTGCTGTGTTTTCAAGAAAGAGAACATAGTAATGATAATCAAACAGAGTAAAGTATCAAATGTGTGTCGACTTCACAGACCAGGCAAAGACAAAATAAGCCGTGTTACACAGTTAATCTACATCTTTATAGTCCTCAGTAATTAATACTAGAGTGTGCAAACAAAATGTAGCAGTATGGAGGAAGAATGTCTGTTAATTCAAGGCTTGACAAACTCAGGCACTTTTAGAGTTTAGAGTCACCAAGACACCCATTGGTGTCCCCAATTTCCCCCACTGGCTACTGCCTAACATTTTGCTTGCTGTGGCATGGATACTTTTTTAGGTTTTGCATCTGTGAAATAAAATTACAATAGATATATATGTGTATATACACATACTTACACACTGTATACCAATCTTTAAAAGGGATGGCCAAAAGTTTCTAGCTCCTAAATTTGAACAAATTTGTTGAGCCCTGTGTTAATCTGTTTGTAACCAATTTAATTTTCTTATAGTACCGCACAATATATTATATACTTATAGGCCCTAAAATGTCAGCTTTGGCGCATATAATAATGTTTTTAGATGCTCATAAATGACAGAATCCCAATCACAGCATGAACTACTCTCAAATAATCAGTGTTTAAATGTTTAATCTGATGCAGATAAAGGATATAATCACGGTTTAATACAAACTTTTTCCTTTTTAATTTTTTTTTTTTAAATGATAGAAGTGCCGTATCTAGAAACTTTGCACTTGACTTTACATCTGAGACCCTACAGAACGCAAGCACTAGACACAAAGCTTAGAATTTCTGAAGTTTGGTAAAATAAAGTTATTATAATTTATCTGTATAGCGCCACCACCTTCTGTAGCGCTGGGTTCATAAGTATGGGCATATAATGACACTGATTTGTGTTAAACAATACACAAAACAAATGAATAAAGGATGAACCTGCTCATAAAAAGCAAACTCCGTTTTTTGGGGTACTATCCTGTAATGCACAAGAAAGAGCAGCAATTTGATGATGTGCATTTTTCTTTGTTTTGCCTGAAAAATGGTAAAAGCTGTTTAAATACTGAAACAGAAAATGTATGTTTGTGCCCAAACCATGCCCAAGCATCTATTGCCCAATAGCCAAAAATCAAACTCCATATTGGTAGACACAGACACAAGCACGATGACCACAATGTTTTAGTCAACAGGAATAATTATTATTTCATAGATAAAGTGCTAACGTATTACACATTGCTATGGTAACAGATGCAGAATTACCATGTCAAATTAACAAAAAGATATTTATGTGAATAATAAAGTGGTAGAATGCCCTGGGGTCGTCTACAGGAGGGTTAATGAACTTGCTAAAAGTAGGAACCAGGGCTAACAATGCACCGTCCTGGCTGAAGGAATTAAAAAGCAGTCTCTCCATTACACCACTCCTTATAAATGTGCAATATCATTTTCTGTATGTTAGAAAAATCTACCATGGAAAAAAAATATTCTTCCATGATCCCTGGGTTTGATCACGCACTATTTTTTTTTATATCATTTAAGTGTGTTTTTGTTCTCGTTTTCTTCTGTTATCTGTCACCGCTAGTCTTCTGAGAAATGAGTTACTGACTTCCATAAATTACAGGAAAGCTCAATCATCCTATAATGAAGAGGAAACTATTCTAATAATCCTATTAGAGAGACCACAGGTCACTTGTGACTGCGTAATAGTGTGTAGTGTGTGTCATCCTGTGACGACAATAACGCCAGCGGGGTGACAGCTACTGCTGTGCATCAGAATAACAGGGGCGCTGCGCTAAAACAATCTATAACTTCAACTGCTTCATATATGACGAGCTTAGTAATGAACCGTACACACCACAGCTGTTTAACCCCTGAGACCCTGAGGTACACGTAACCATGGCAAGAGGCTATTAAAATGGACACAAATATTTTTTAGATCTACATCAGAGGTTAAACACTAAAAACCTTTTATAAGCATTGAGGTCATTTCCTGCCTACCCTTTAGTCTTGGGTGCCGCCATGTTGAAAACTTTCACTGCATTCCGGTGCTAATGTGTTTGCACTTGTGCAGCAACGCTCCCTCAGATACCTGTAGTGAAACCTAAGTTACAAAATGGCGGCTCTGGTAATTAGAGGGAGGCGTGGAATAACAATACTATGCTTATAAAATGTATTTAGTGTTTACCCACCTGACCTTTTTTTTGTTCAGCGGCACACTGAGATAAGTTTGTTTTTCTTCAGGTTATGCAAGTTAATATTTGAATCGAAATAATAAATTAAAAACAAAAACCAAGCTCTTACAAGGGATCAGAATTTTACAAACCTATGGACACTGAAAATAACAGGGCTCGCCGTAACAACCCAAATAAAGATCCCATATCAGCATTTGTGTTATAGTGTAACAAGGACTTAACCCTCAAAAAGACCCTTGTATTTTGTTTACAATATGCTTCCTCTTAATTGTACACATACTATTTTTGCTTAATAAAGCTTGATGTATGTATGTATGTATGTATTGGGTACTTGTAAAGCGAGGCTAATCACCCATAAGGGTCTCAAGGCGCTGCTCATTTTATCGACCTCGGAAGGATGAAAGGCTGAGTGGACCTCACCGGGGATCGAACCTGCAACCCTTGGGTTGCTACAGAGCTCAGCTATAGTGCCTTAGCATGCTGAGCTATCTGTCTGGCTATTAAAATATATATATATATATATATAATATAAATAATTGTTTGACAAAGGATTTAAAACTAATTTAAATAGCAAATTTGGATTATTTTACAGCCTAGGGAAAGACCCCTTAAACAGGCTTGACTATAGAAAGGGATGTTAAAAGGAACATAAAACCCAACATTTTTCTTTTATGATTCAGATTGAGAATACATCAACATCATCATCATGTATTTGTAGAGCGCCAACAGATTCCATAGCGCTATAAACATAGGCGGTAAACAAGATAACATTTATAGGGATCAAATAGGTAGAGGGCCCTGCCGAGAGTTGCACTGTTGTAGTCTGCTTTTATGAAGGTGAACTACAAACAGCTGGGCTCATAGGCTTACATTCTAAGGGGTTCAAGGGGAAAGCAATGGAGTTAGGAAATGTTAGTGCAGGTTGTTTGCATCCCTGAATAGCAGAGTCTTTAGGGAGCGCTTGAAACTTTCCAAACTAGGGGAGAGTCTTGTGGAGCAAGGCAGAGAGTTCCATAAGATGGGAGCCAGTCTGGAGAAGTCCTGTGAAAGGGAATATGAGGAGGTAACAAGAGGAGGAGAGGAGGAGAGGAGGAGATTGTGAGCAGAGCAAAGGGTATGGGAGGGAGAGTATCTGGAGATAAGGTCTGAGATATAGCGGGGAGCAGTGCAGTTGAGAGCTTTATATGTCAGAGTCAGAATTTTGTGTTTAATCCTAGAGGCAAGAGGAAGCCAGTGAAGGGATTGGCAGAAAAGGTGCAGCAGATGAAGAGCGACGTGTAAGGAAGATGAGCCTGGCAGAGGCATTCATTATAGCGGCAGCTGGGGAGACCAGAGAGGATGGAGTTGCAATAGTCAAGGCGGGAAAGGATGAGAGAGTGGATTAAAATCTTAGTTGTGTCTTGTGTAAGGAAATGTCTAATTTTAGAGAGGTTTTTAAGGTGGAAGTGGCAGGCTTAAGCCAAGGACTAAAATGTGAGGAGTGGAAGAAATGTCGAGTGACCCCAAGACATCGGGCATGTGGGGTAGGGGTAATGATGGAGTTATTGACAGTTATAAAGAAATGGGGGGTGGAGATTTTTGAAGAAGGGTGGAAAAAAAGGAGCTCAGTTTTGGAGAGATTTAGCTTAAGGTAGTGAGAGGACATCCAGGATGAGATATGAGAAAGACAGTTAGTGACGGAAGGAGATAGGTGAGGTGCAGAGAGGTAAATTTGGGTGACATCGACGGGGACTTAAGGAACCTAATGATGACTCATAGATTGAGAAGAGAAGGGGACCGAGGACACAGCTTTGCAGTACCCCAACAGAGTGGTAACGGGGCAGAGGATGTCCCAGAGAAGGCTACACTAAAGGTACGGTTAGACAGGTAGGAAGAGAACCACAAGAGAGCTGTGTCACAAATGCCAAAATAATTGGAGAGTTTGGAGCAAAAGAGGGTGGTCAACAGTATCAAAGGCAGCAGACAGATCAAGGAGGATGAGTAAAGAAAAGTGGCCTTTGGATTTTGCTGTAAGTAGGTCGTTGGTAACCTTAACAATTGCTGTCTCGGTGGAGTGAAGGGAGCGATATCCAGATTGCAGTGGGTCAAGGAGGGAGTCTAGTGTAAGGAAATTGGATAGACGTGCATATACTAGTTTTTCAAGAAGTTTCAAGGCAAGAGGGAGTAAGGAAATAGGGCGGTAGTTGGATGGAGAGGTTAGATTGAGAGAAGGTTTTC
>NC_069499.1:55102505-55190005 GCF_027579735.1 Bombina bombina | reverse complement strand
GGGGATCAGGGAGGTTGGGGGCTAAGGGGGGATCCTACAGAGCAGAATTATTATTATTTTTTTTTTTTTAAATCCCCAAAAAACTCTTATTTTAGTACTGGCAGACTTACTGCCAGTACTTAAGATGGCGGGGACAATTGTGGGGTGGGGGAGGGAAGAGAGCTGTTTGGGAGTGATCAGGGGGTGTGATGTGTCATGTGGGAGGTTGATACCTACACTTAAGCTAAAATTAACCCTACAAGCTCCCTAATTAACCCCTTCAATGCTGGGCATTATACACGTGTGGTGCGCAACGGCATTTAGCTGCCTTCTAATTACCAAAAAGCAAAGCCAAAGCCATATATGTCTGCTATTTCTGAACAAAGGGGATCCCAGAGAAGCTTTTACATCAATTTATGCCATAATTGCACAAGCTGTTTGTAAATAATTTCAGTGAGAAACCTAAAATTGTGAAAAATTTAACGCTTTTTTTTATTTGTTCGCATTTGGCGGTGAAATGGTGGCATGAAATATACCAAAATGGACCTAGATCAATACTTTGGGTTGTCTACTACATTATACTAAAGCTAAAATTAACCCTACAAGCTCCCTACAAGCTCCCTAATTAACCCCTTCAATGCTGGGCATAATACACGTGTGGTGCGCAGTGGCATTTAGCGGGCTTCTAAATACCAAAAAGCAATGCCAAAGCCATATATGTCTGCTATTTCTGAACAAATGGGATCCCAGAGAAGCATTTACAACCATTTATGCCATAATTGCACAAGTTGTTTGTAAATAATTTCAGTGAGAAACCTAAAGTTTGTGAAACAATTTGTGAAAAAGTGAACAATTTTTTTTATTTGATCGCATTTGGTAGCGAGATGGTTGCATGAAATATACTAAAATTGGCCTAGATCAATACTTTGGGATGTCTTCTAAAAAAAAAATATATACATGTCAAGGGATATTCAGGTATTCCTGAAAGATATCAGTGTCCCAATGTAACTAGCGCTAATTTTGAAAAAAAGTGGTTTGGAAATAGCAAAGTGCTACTTGTATTTATTTCCCTATAACTTGCAAAAAAAAAGCAAAGAACATGTAAACATTGGGTATTTCTAAACTCAGGACAAAATTTAGAAACTATTTAGCATGGGTGTTTTTTGGTGGTTGTAGATGTGTAACAGATTTTGGGGTTCAAAGTTAGAAAAAGTGTGTTTTTTTCCATTTTTTCCTAATATTTTATAATTTTTTTATAGTAAATTATAAGATATGATGAAAATAATGGTATCTTTCGAAAGTCCATTTAATGGCGAGAAAAACGGTATATAATATGTGTGGGTACAGTAAATGAGTAAGAGGAAAATTACAGCTAAACACAAACACTGCAGAAATGTAAAAATAGCCTTGGTCCCAAACGGACAGAAAATGGAAAAGTGCTGTGGTCCTTAAGGGGTTAAATTCCTCATAAAAAGTTTAAATATGCGCAATAGAAACAATTTGCAATTGCATTTTATTTTATATTATGCAGTTTTTTTCGATGGAATTTAAAATGTGAAAATTGTAGTTTTTGCACTTCCCCCTGAGATGCATTTCAGGGGTGGATTGAGATATTGGGCAATTGGTTTCCGACTGAGGGCCAGTGGTAATGGGCGTATGGGCCCTCTGCCCTTGTGACCGTTTGATGTGAAATGCGTTTAACCACCCGTTAAAGATGCGCTTGGAATGTGTATTGCTGGTCTGGAGCAGGTTAACCTTTTTGCACACAACCTACTATAATATAAAACTCTTGTGGATATCACAGATTGCTGCGGAATACATTGTGTACTGTGCCTCCATCTTTGGTTGCCAGACCAGCCCGTGATGAGTAAGCCGACAGCCCATCAGTGCAGCCAGAGGTCTGTGATGACACCAGCGCTGGGTTAGTGATGCATAGCCAGGGCACCCTGGAAGAGGTGACAAGCAGCAGCAGGAGGAGGGGGGCTCATGGATTTTACTAAAAAGGAAAAAAACTTTGACCTACTACGTTTCTTTGTGCAAATGCTTATTACCATGTGCATCCTCATGATCTGGAAACAATTTGACTTCTCTCATTCCAAGGAAATGTAATTGCACAAAGCAAGGCCTCATCCGATTGCTGTGGGGCAATTATCCAATGTCAGAGGTGAATTCATCATTTGGATTTTCCCATCACATAGACGTGCACATGCAGTGCTCACGATCCCTTCACAAGCGCACATAATGGTATCATCACATGGTTATGTGTGCAGATGTGCAAGAAGACTTCATAGTATGCTCTTTGCTTTACCATCACATGTACACGGTGTAGGTAGTATACACACGATACAGCTGTGCAACGTGCTCACTGCGTCATTATTACATGTACACGGTGTAGGTAGTATACGCATGGTACAGCTGTGCCACATGCTCACTGCGTCATAATTACATGTACACGGTGTAGGTAGTATACACACGGTACAGCTGTGCAACGTGCTCACTGCGTCATAATTACATGTACACGGTGTAGGTAGTATACGCATGGTACAGCTGTGCAACGTGCTCACTGCGTCATTATTACATGTACACGGTGTAGGTAGTATACACACGATACAGCTGTGCAACGTGCTCACTGCGTCATTATTACATGTACACGGTGTAGATAGTATACACACGGTACAGCTGTGCAACGTGCTCACTGCGTCATTATTACATGTACACGGTGTAGGTAGTATACACACGGTACAGCTGTGCAACGTGCTCACTGCCTCATTATTACATGTACACGGTGTAGGTAGTATACGCACGGTACAGTTGTGCCACGTGCTCACTGCGTCATTATTACATGTACACGGTGTAGGTAGTATACGCACGGTACACAGCTGTGCAACGTGCTCACT
Source organism: Bombina bombina (assembly GCF_027579735.1). Classification (NCBI taxonomy): domain Eukaryota; kingdom Metazoa; phylum Chordata; class Amphibia; order Anura; family Bombinatoridae; genus Bombina; species Bombina bombina. The sequence goes on along the minus strand of NC_069499.1, from coordinate 55,187,129 downwards.
GCCTCATTATTACATGTACACGGTGTAGGTAGTATACACACAGCGACATATACACGCGCGCGCGCAGCGACACATACACGCGCGCGCGCAGCGACACATACGCGCGCGCACAGCGACACACACGCGCGCGCGCACAGCGACACACGCGCGCGCGCACAGCGACACACGCGCGCGCGCACAGCGACACATACGCGCGCGCAGCGACACATACGCGCGCGCAGCGACACATACGCACGCACAACACAGCGACACATACACACGCGCGCACAACACAGCGACACATACACACGCGCGCACAGTAACACATACACACACGCGCACAGTGACAAATACACACGCGCGCACAGTGACACATACACACGCGCGCACAGTGACACATACACACGCGCGCACAGTGACACATACACACGCGCGCACAGTGACACATACACACGCGCGCACAGTGACACATACACACGCGCGCACAACACAGTGACACATACACACGCGCGCACAACACAGTGACACATACACACGCGCGCACAACACAGTGACACATACACACGCGCGCACAACACAGTGACACATACACACGCGCGCACAACACAGTGACACATACACATCATCAAAACAGTATGTAAAAGGCCCTCCCTCACACACAGAGGTGCACCATATACATCAGTCAGATGCAGTGTTAGTGCCTCTCACACAGTCATTTTGACCTAGATTAAAAGGGATATTTAAAAAACAAACAAAACAAAAAATGAAAATGGTGTAATGTGTTGTATTACTGCTTGCATATAACTATGTGTTTAATCGCTGCAAAGACCAGCAATGCACTACCGGAAGCTAACGGAAATATGAGCCAATGACAAGAGACAAATGTGAGCTAGCTGGTGATTATAGGCTACACACAACAGTGTAGAACATGTACATATTCTTTCCAACAAAGGATACCAAGAGAACAAAATACATTTGGTAATAGAAGTGAATTGAAAAGTCTGTTTAAATGACCCGAGTCACAAAAGTTTAAATTCATAATTGATAGGACATACGAGTACATTTAATACAGTAAAGTAATAAGCACTGCATGACTACACAATGAAACTTCTCTTAAAGGGACACTGAACATAAATTTTTTCTTTTTTGATTCAGATAGAGCATGCAATTGTAGGCAACTTTCTAATTTACTCTCATTATCAAATGTTCTTCATTCTTTGATATCTTTATTTGAAAAGCAAGAATGTAAGTTTAGATGCCGGACCATTTTTGGTGAACAACCTGGTTTGTTCTTGCCGATTGGTGGATAAATGCATCCACCAATAAACAAGTGCTGTCCAAGGTACTGAACCAAAAAATAGCTTAGATGCCTTCTTTTTCAAATAAAGATAGCAAGAGAACGACGAAAACTTGATAATAGGAGTAAATTAGAAAGTTGCTTAAAATTGCCTGCTCTATCTGAATCAGGAAAGAAAAAATATGGGTTGTGACTCTTTAAGCCGTTTAACGTTAAAGTGAAACTAACAAGACGTGCCAGCTTGTACACAACTGGGTCTCGGGATAGGTCCCACATAAAGAAGCTGCTTACAGGGGGTTTACAAATCAGTAACAATTTTAGGAAAGAATAAGAATATTTGTCAGCCAGACAGAGTTATTTGTATATAGATATATGGAGAAGAACACAAAAGTTAGGAGCCAGGGGTAACATTCTAGGCGCCAGTGGCTTCCAGGGCTCCTGGGTTTGCCAAGCCCTGCGCTTATTAAGTGCAGGAACATCCATTTTTCAGAACACAAAGAACTGCAGTTTGAAATATTCTACTTTAGATGGAATGGATAAATATTTAGGCTCCTCGTGTCCCTTGAATAAAACTATTGCTTCAGATAAACAGACCACAAAAATAATCGGATTCTTATACTTTATTACATCAAATATGTAGATATGTAATCCGTTTAGGAACCAGACAATGTAGCAAACATATCTCATAGTGGGGAGGAAATATCAAATAATACAGAGTTGCTCGCACTGGGCACACCAGAACATCAGGGTCATGTGTGCCAGAGCATACTTCAGTATCCGTAACAATTATACAGCCTATAGAGGGATACACTTATGTCTACCCCAGTAGAATTCAGCACAAGTATAAATTATTTTTTTCTGTAGCCATAGGAGTTGTAACTGACCTATATTTTTGGAGTCCTCTAGATAAGGGAAAGAATATTCTGCCTTGGGGCACAAAAATTAATTGCAAGACCCCCCCCCCCCCCCCAATCAGGCTATGCAGCTGTACAAACCTACTCGTCTCAAACAAGCCTCTGCTTTTTCTGGCTGAGTATCGTCCACAGAAAAGAATATCAATTTAAGAATAACAATGTGGTTGGAGAATGTTACAAGGATTAGGTTAAAATTAAATAATTGTGTAAAATTATATTTTAAAATTACCATGAGACTTGAAGAATAAAAATGTGGTTTGTTTGGTTTTCTCTCAGGAGAGAATTTGACCCTTTGGTGAAGAATTGTTTTATCTCTCTCAGATATAATTCATACCCCACGGAGCACAAACGAGAGCCCAAGCAGACAATCCCATCAGTGAAGGGCATTGTCTTGCACGGCCGGGTAAATAATCCATGTTTACCTGCTGCCGACTCTTAATGAGGGTAAAGATAAAAAAAACACCTGTGTAAATCTCATTCTTTCACCCTAAAATGTGGGTAAAGCAACTTGTGTACACTAATCTCTAACTGACCACACTTAGTGCCCCATGACTCACGCATTGTTAGCCTGAAACTCTGCATTACTGAGAGGACAAGGAGACTTGGCTAGAGAACATAAATAAAAGTGCTGGGTATGAATGGGTTAAACCCGAGGAGTCTGTACTGCTGTGCACGGAAACGTTTGATCCCTGTGGCGTGTGCAGACACAGGGATGTGAAGGAGTGGAGATCTGACATGGGGGGGGGGGGATTTGATTACGAGAAAGAAGAGGCCTCTCTCATGGGCTGACTCCAAAGACGTCTGAGCAGTTGCACTATGCAACCTTCATCTCCTGTGGATGGGTCTCAATCTGATCTCCATTAAAGAAGGGAGGGAAAGCATCTTTGGTATGGAAATACAGATTGCCCAGCAAAGCAGCAAAAACAGATTTCATCCCAGACTTTACTTTGAGGAAAAGCAAATACTTTGAAGGGTTTGCAACATTATAGGATTTATTATGCGTAGTAAAAAAAAAAAAAAAAAAAACTTAGGTATTTTGCCATTTTCCTGTAATTTAAAGGGACACTGTAAAACAAAATACACATGCTCTAAATTGTACATTAACTCTGAAAGTTTGTGTGTTTAATTCCTGCAAATGGGTTAAACACATAATAAAAGTCCCACTTGGAAGGTGCAGACAACTGTGGGTCCTGAGCAGCCATAGTTGGTGATTGGCGTGCGACTGTTGCTGTCAATTGGTGCACGGGCTGACTCGCCAGGACCAGCAGATGTAGGGGTTAAACACAGATATGCAGGGTCAGTAGTGCTAAAATGATATGCTCTACTGAATTAGGTCATTTTGTATTGGAATGATCCTTTCAATCTGAAAACGCAGAGGCATCCAAATCTGATAAATAACAGTGCACATGGCATGTTTTTGAAATTCAACCCTGCTATATACCTGCCCCTAATTGGCTTTAGAGTTTGGCTACTGAAAAACAACTGCAGCAAAAAAAAAAAAAAAGTGATGATGCCTTTAAAACATTTTCAAGCTCATGTCTGTAATTACAATGTGTTTACTGTCCCTTTAAAAAGGAACACTACAAATTGTGGGACTGTTAATCCAGTGGCTTATTTATAACTGTCCCTAACTGGCCTCAGCAGAGGACAGAAGATAACACAACAGGTTATTAAACATAGGAAACATTTATTTAATATTTAGACAACCAACTAAAAAATGGCATATTATTGTCAGATACATCATTGCATTGACTACATCAGTAAAGTCAAAATTAAACTTTAATGGACTGGATAGGGCATGATGTTTTAGACAACTTTCAAATTTACTTTCGTTATCAATTCTGCTTAGTTCTCTTATTTGTCAAAAATAAATCCTAGGTGAGCTCAGGAGAGTGCACGTGTCTTTAGCCATCTAGGTTATAATGTTATAAACGGTTACAAAAACTGCTATTATAGACTACTAAAGACACGTGCATGCTCCTGAACTCCTATCAGCCTACCTAGGTTTTCTCTTCAACAAAGGATACCAAGAGAACAAGTAAATTTGATAATAGAAGTAAATTGGAAAGTTATTTAAAATTGTTTAATATCAGAATCATGAACGTCTAATTTGGACTATACTGTCCCTTTAAATCTAGCATTTCATTAAAACTTTATTATGCTTGTGAGATGCACAAAGCAGTAATGTGTCTGTTGCTGAAAAAAACTGGCTTCTAAATTTGTCAAGCCCTAAACAGAAATGGAAACGACTGGTGAGAGAACTGGTCACTATTACAGACTGATGTGAGACCCAAACTCTAAATGCTGATGGGACTGAAAGACACTGGAAGTTCTGAAATATTCTGTCATTCTGATGGTTAAACACAGAATATGCCAATCACAATGCTTTGTATTAGCTGATATTGGTCACCAGATGTTCATTAAAAGGGACCTAAAAACAACCAGTAATTACAAGACTTTCTGTCAATAAAATAGCATACAAGTCAAGTGCTATCACTTTCTGAATGTATTAACACCTTGTTTGATGCAACTGTTTTTCAACAATGAAAATACTTCCAACCATTTGCCTTACAGCACTTGTTATTGGAGAAGACACAGCTTGCACTGGTTTGCTTTATCCTCACCTGTGTGGATTACATTTGTGCACTCTGCAGGGTGTACTTCCAGTTGTCGGTATTTGAAACCCCACAATTTTCCTAGTTAAAGGGACAGTAAACCCCTTGTAATTGCAATACATTTCTGTTGTCTTACTATAAATAACATAATGTAAAACAAACATCTTGCTTTTCAATAGCCAAACTCCACTAAACACTTGCTTCATCTGGAGGAGCCAATCTGTGCTTGAGTCTACATCTGACAAGGCTGGACACAGTCATTATGTTCGTATAAAGGGCATTGTTTAGCAGTTCTTATTTGTTTAATCAAATTAGGGGCATATATGTAGCAGGGTTAGCATTAAGTATGCAGTGTTTTTTTGGTTCTAAAAATTAGAAAAGCCACCATTTCCAGAGCTTAATTACATGAAATGAGGACAAAAATGAAAAGAAAAAAAAATAACATAATTTATGTAAGAACTTACCTGATAAATTAATTTCTTTCATATTGGCAAGAGTCCATGAGCTAGTGACGTATGGGATATAATATCCTACCAGGAGGGGCAAAGTTTCCCAAACCTCAAAATGCCTATAAATACACCCCTCACCACACCCACAATTCATTTTAACGAATAGCCAAGTAGTGGGGTGATAAAGAAAGGAGTGAAAAGCATCAACAAAGGAATTTGGAAATAATTGTGCTTTATACAAAAAATCATAACCACCATAAAAAGGGTGGGTCTCATGGACTCTTGCCAATATGAAAGAAATGAATTTATCAGTTAAGTTCTTACATAAATTATGTTTTCTTTCATGTAATTGGCAAGAGTCCATGAGCTAGTGACGTATGGGATAGAAATACCCAAGATGTGGAACTCCACACAAGAGTCACTAGAGAGGGAGGGATAAAATATTAACAGCCATTTTCTGCTGAGAAAATTAAATCCACAACCAAAAAAATAAGTTTTTCTCGTAAATGAAAGAATTTTTTTTAAAAAAACATAAGCAGAGGAATCAAACTGAAACAGCTGCCTGAAGAACTTTTCTAACAAAAACTGCTTCCGAAGAAGCAAATACATAAAAACTGTAGAATTTAGTAAATGTATGCAAAGACCACCAAGTTGCTGCTTTGCAAATCTGATCAACTGAAGCCTCATTCTTAAAAGCCCACGACGTGGAGACTGAGCCTGATGAATCAAAAGCTTTAACCAAGATGTCAAGGAAATGGCAGAAGCCTTCTGACCTTTCCTAGAACCAGAAAATATAACAAATAGACTAGACGTCTTCCTGAAATCTTTAGTAGCTTCAACATAATATTTCAAAGCTCTTACCACATCCAAAGAATGTAAGGATCTCTCCAAATAATTCTTAGGATTAGGACACAAAGAAGGGACAACAATTTCTCTATTAATGTTGTTAGAATTCAAATGAAGTCCGCAAAACTGCCTTATCCTGATGGAAAATCAGAAAAGGAGATTCATAAGAAAGAGCAGATAATTCAGAAACTCTTCTAGCAGAAGAGATGGCCAAAAGGAACAACACTTTCCAAGAAAGTAGTTTAATGTCCAAAGAATGTATAGGCTCAAAAAGGAGGAGCCTGTAAAGGCCTTCAAAACCAAATTAAGACTCCAAGGAAGAGAGAGATTGATTTAATAACATGCTTGATACGGACCAAAGCTTGTACAAAACTGTGAATATCAAAAAGCTTAGCAATCTTTCTGTGAAATAAAACAGAAAGAGCAGAGATTTGTCCCTTGAAGGAACTTGCAGACAAACCTTTATCCAAACCATCCTGAAGAAACTGTAAAATACTAGAAATTCTAAAAGAATGCCAGGAGAATTTATGAGAAGAACACCATGAAATATAAGTCTTCCAAACTCGATAATAAATTTTCCTAGAAACAGATTTACGAGCCTGTAACATAGTATTAATCACGGAGTCAGAAAAACCTCTATGACTAAGCACTAGGCATTCAATTTCCATACCCTCAAATTTAATGATTTGAGATCCTGATGGAAAAACAGACCTTGAGACAGTAGGTCCGGCCTTAAAGGAAGTGGCCAAGGTTGGCAACTGGATATCCAGACAAGATCCGCATACCAAAACCTGTGAGGCCATGCTGGAGCTACCAGCAACACAAACGATTGTTCCATGATGATTTTGGAGATCACTCTTGGAAGAAGAACTAGAGGCGGGAAGATATAAGCAGGTTGGTAACACCAAGGAACTGCTAATGCATCCACTGCTTCCGCCTGAGGATCCTTAGACCTGGACAGGTACCTGGGAAGTTTCTTGTTTAGATCTGAGAAAACACATCTGAAAAGCGACCACTCCCCCAGATGTAAAGTCTGACGTCTGAGATAATCCGCTTCCCAATTGTCTATACCTGAGATATGGACCGCAGAAATTAGACAGGAGCTGGATTCCGCCCAAGCAAGTATCCGAGATACTTCTTTCATGGCTTGGGGACTGCAAGTCCCACCCTGATGATTGACATATGCCACAGTTGTGATGTCTGTCCGAAAACAAATGAACGGTTCTCTCTTCAACAGAGGCCACACCTGAAGAGCCCTGTAGATAGCACGGAGTTCTAAAATACTGATTGATAACCTCGCCTCTTGAGGTTTCCAAACCCCTTGCGCTGTCAGATACCCAGACAGCTCCCCAACCTGAAAGATTTGCATCTGTTGTGATCACAGTCCAGGTTGGACGAACAAAAGAGGCCCCTTGAACTATACGATGGTGATCTAACCACCAAGTCAGAGAGTCGAACATTGGGATTTAAGGTTATTAATTGTGATATCTTTGTATAATCCCTGCACCATTGGTTCAGCATACAAAGCTGGAGAGGTCTCATATGAAAACGAGCATAGGGGATCGCTTCTGATGCTGCAGTCATGAGACCTAAAACTTCCATGCACATAGCCACTGAAGGGAATGACTCAGACTAAAGGTTCTGACAAGCTGAAACCAATTTTAATCGTCTCTTGTCCGTTAGAGACAGTCATGGACACTGAATCTATCTGGAAACCTAAAAAGGTGACCCTTGTCTGAGGAATCAAAGAACTTTTTGGTAAATTGATCTTCCAACCATGTCTTTGAAGAAACGACACTAGTTGATTAGTGTGAGATTCTGCAGAATGTAAAGACTGAGCTAGTACCAAGATATCGTCCAAATAAGGAAATACCGCAATACCCAGTTCTCTGATTACAGAGAGTAGGGCACCGAGAAACTTTGAAAAGATTCTTGGAGCGGTTGCTAGGCCAAACGGAAGAGCGACAAATTGGTAATGCTTGTCTAGAAAAGAGAATCTCAGTAACTGATAATGGTCTGGATGAATCGGAATATGAAGATATGCATCCTGTAAGTCTATTGTGGACATATAATGCCCTTGCTGAACAAAAGGAGGAATAGTCCCTATAGTCACCATTTTGAAAGTTAGCTCTCTTTCATAACGATTCACAATTTTCAGATCCAGAACTGGCCTGAAAGAATTTTCTCTCTTTGGGACAATGAATAGATTTGAATAAAACCCCCAGACCCTGTTCCTAAAACGGAACTGGTATGATTACCCCTGAAAGCTCCAGGTCTGAAACACACTTCAGAAAAGCTTGAGCCTTTACTGGGATGCGTGAGAGAAAAAACCTTCTCACAGGAAGTCTTACTCTGAATCCTATTTGGTACCCTTGAGAGACAATACTCTGAATCCAATGATTTTGGACAGAATCTGCCCAAATGTTTTGGAAGAATCTTAATCTGCCCCTACCAGCTGAGCTGGAATGAGGGCCGCACCTTCATGCAGACTTGGGGGCTGGCTTTGGTTTCTTAAACGGTTGGGATTTACTCCAACTCAAAGGGGGTTTCCAATTGGAACCAGATTCTTTGGGGGAAGGATTAGGTTTCTGTTCCTTTTTTTGTCGAAAGGAACGAAAGCGGTTAGAAGCTTTAGATTTACCCTTAGGTCTTTTATCCTGAGGCAACAAAAAACTCCCTTCCCCCCAGTGACAGTTGAAATAATCGAATCCAACTGAGAACCAAATAACTTATTACTTCAGAAAGAAAAAGATAATAATCTAGACTTAGATACCATGTCAGCATTCCAATATTTAAGCCACAAAGGTCTTCTAGCTAAAATAGCTAAAGACATAGATTTAACATCAATTTTGATGATATCAAAAATGGCATCACAAATAAAATGATTAGCATGTTGAAGCAAGCGAACAATGCTAGACAAATCAGGATCCGTTTCCTGTTGCGCTAAACTTTCCAACCAAAAAACAGAATTTATGCTTACCTGATAAATTACTTTCTCCAACGGTGTGTCCGGTCCACGGCGTCATCCATTACTTGTGGGAAATATTCTCCCCCACAGGGAAAGGCAAGGAGAGCACACAGCAAGAGCTGTCCATATAGCTCCCCCTCTGGCTCCGCCCCCAGTCATTCGACCGACGGTTAGGAGAAAAAGGAGAAACTATAGGGTGCCGTGGTGACTGTAGTGTATAAAGAAAAAAAAATTTCAACCTGATTAGGAAACCAGGGCGGGCCGTGGACCGGACACACAGTTGGATTAAGTAATTTATCAGGTAAGCATAAATTCTGTTTTCTCCAACATTGGTGTGTCCGGTCCACGGCATCATCCATTACTTGTGGGAACCAATACCAAAGCTTTAGGACACGGATGAAGGGAGGGAGCAAATTAGGTTACCTAAATGGAAGGCACCACGGCTTGCAAAACCTTTCTCCCAAAAATAGCCTCCGAAGAAGCATAAGTATCAAATTTGTAGAATTTGGCAAAAGTGTGCAGAGAGGACCAAGTCGCTGCCTTACATATCTGATCAACAGAAGCCTCGTTCTTGTAGGCCCAAGTGGAAGCCACAGCCCTAGTAAAGTGAGCTGTGATTCGGTCAGGAGGTTGCCGTCCGGCAGTCTCATAAGCCAATCGGATAATGCTTTTCAGCCAGAAAGAGAGAGAGGTAGCAGTAGCTTTTTGACCTCTCCTCTTACCAGAGTAAACGACAAACAAAGATGAGGTTTGTCTAAAATCTTTTGTTGCTTCTAAGTAGAACTTTAAAGCACGAACAACATCTAAATTGTGTAATAAACGGTCCTTCTTTGAAACTGGATTCGGACACAGAGAAGGAACAACTATTTCCTGGTTAATATTCTTGTTGGAAACAACTTTTGGAAGAAAACCAGGCTTAGTACGCAAAACAACCTTATCTGAATGGAAAACCAGATAGGGTGGATTACATTGCAAAGCAGATAATTCAGAAGCTCTTCTAGCAGAAGAAATAGCAACCAAAAACAGAACTTTCCAAGATAATAATTTAATATCTATGGAATTTAAAGGTTCAAACGGAACCCCTTGAAAAACTGAAAGAACTAAATTTAGACTCCAAGGAGGAGTCATGGGTCTGTAAACAGGCTTGATTCTAACCAAAGCCTGAACAAAAGCTTGTACATCTGGCACAGCTGCCAGTCGTTTGTGTAACAAGACAGATAAAGCAGAAATCTGTCCTTTTAGAGAACTAGCTGACAACCCTTTATCCAAACCATCTTGGAGAAAGGAGAGAATCTTTGGAATTTTAATCTTACTCCAGGAGAATCCCTTGGATTCACACCAGCAGATATATTTTTTCCATATTTTATGGTAAATCTTTCTAGTCACAGGTTTTCTGGCTTGGACCAGAGTATCTATCACAGAATTCGAAAACCCACGCTTGGATAAAATCAAGCGTTCAATTTCCAAGCAGTCAGCTGCAGAGAAACTAGATTTGGATGTTCGAATGGACCTTGTACTAGAAGATCCTGTCTCAAAGGTAGCTTCCATGGTGGAGCCGATGACATATTCACCAGGTCTGCATACCAAGTCCTGCGTGGCCAAGCAGGAGCTATTAGAATCACCGAGGCCTTCTCCTGTTTGATCCTGGCTATGAGCCTGGGAAGGAGAGGAAACGGTGGAAACACATACGCTAGGTTGAACGACCAAGGCGCCAATAATGCATCCACTAGAGTCGCCTTGGGATCCCTGGATCTGGACCCGTAGCAAGGAATCTTGAAGTTCTGACGGGACGCCATTAGATCCATGTCTGGAATGCCCCATAATTGGGTTAACTGAGCAAAGACCTCCGGGTGGAGTTCCCACTCCCCCGGATGGAAAGTCTGACGACTCAAATAGTCCGCCTCCCAGTTGTCTACTCCTGGGATGTGAATAGCAGATAGATGGCAGGAGTGATTCTCTGCCCATTGGATAATCTTGGTTACTTCCTTCATCGCTAGGGAACTCTTTGTTCCCCCCTGATGATTGATGTACGCAACAGTCGTTATGTTGTCCGACTGAAATCTTATGAACCTGGCTTCCGCTAGCTGAGGCCAAGCCAGGAGCGCATAGAATATTGCTCTTAGTTCCAAAATGTTTATCGGGAGAAGCGACTCTTCCCGAGACCATAGGCCCTGAGCTTTCAGGGAGTCCCAGACCGCGCCCCACTCCAAGAGGCTGGCGTCGGTCGTGACGATGACCCACTCCGGTCTCCGTAAACTCATTCCCTGAGACAGGTGATCCTGGGTCAACCACCAGAGAAGTGAGTCCCTGGTTACCTGGTCTACTTGAATTTGGGGAGACAAGTCTGTATAGTCCCCATTCCACTGATTGAGCATGCACAGCTGTAATGGTCTTAGATGAATTCGAGCAAAAGGAACCACGTCCATTGCTGCGACCATTAGTCCTATTACTTCCATGCACTGAGCTATGGAGGGTTGAGGAATAGAATGAAGAACTCGACAAACGTTTAGAAGCTTTAGCTTTCTGACTTCTGTCAGGAAGATCTTCATTTCCACAGAATCTATTATTGTTCCCAGAAAAGGAACCCATGTGGACGGTGACAGTGAACTCTTTTCTATGTTCACCTTCCACCCGTGAGATCTGAGAAAAGCCAATACAATGTCTGTGTGGGCCCTTGCTTTGGAAAGAGACGACGCTTGGATTAGGATGTAGTCTAGATAAGGTGCTACAGCGATGCCCCTCGGCCTTAGGACCGCTAGAAGGGACCCTAGCACCTTTGTGAAAATTCTGGGAGCGGTGGCTAAACCGAATGGAAGAGCCACGAACTGGTAATGTTTGTCCAGAAAGGCGAACCTCAGGAACTGATGATGAGTTTTGAGGATTGGAATATGCAGATACGCATCCTTTAGATCCACGGTAGTCAAATATTGACCCTGCTGGATTGTCGGCAAGATTGTGAAGGATGGAACACTGAGGAACTTGTTTAATATCTTTAAATCCAGAATTGGCCTGAAAGTTCCCTCTTTTTTGGGAACCACAAACAGGTTTGAGTAAAAACCTAGACCTTGTTCCCCGGAGGGGACTGGGTTTATCACTCCCATCTTTGAAAAGTCTCTTACACAATGTAAGAATGCCTGTTTCTTTATCTGGTCTGAAGATAAGCGAGACAGGTGGAACCTTCCCCTTGGAGGAAGTCCCTTGAACTCTAGCAGGTATCCCTTGGAGACTATTTCTAGTGCCCAGGGATCCGGAACATCTCTTGCCCAAGCCTGAGCGAAGAGAGATAGTCTGCCCCCTACCAGATCCGGTCCCGGATCGGGGCTACCCCTTCATGCTGTCTTGGTAGCAGCAGCAGGTTTCTTGGTCTGTTTACCCTTGGGGATTGGGCTGGGCCGCGTTACCTTCTTGTCTAGCGGCAGTGGAGCTATTAGCCGGTCCGTTCCTGAATTGCGAAAGGAACGAAAATTAGACTTGTTCTTAGCCTTAAAAGGCCTATCCTGTGGGAGGTCATGGCCCTTACCCCCAGTGATGTCTGAAATAATTTCCTTAAATTCCGGCCCAAAAAGGGTCTTACCCTTGAAAGGAATATTAAGTAACTTAGTCTTGGACGACACATCTGCCGACCAGGATTTCAGCCAAAGCGCCCTCCGCGCTACTATAGCAAAACCTGAGTTTTTCGCCGCCAATTTCATTATTTGAAAGGCGGCATCCAATATAAAGGAATTAGCTAATTTTAATGCGTGAATTCTGTCCATGACTTCTTCAGTTCCTAAAACCAAAAGGACGCCGCTGAAGTGACAGTAATAACACACGTAGCTGGTTGAAGGATGAACCCTTGCTGAACAAAAATCTTTTTAAGCAATCCTCCAATTTTTTTTATCCATAGGATCTTTGAAAGCGCAGCTGTCCTCTATAGGAATAGTGGTGCGCTTCGCTAGTGTTGAAACAGCTCCCTCAACCTTCGGGACCGTCTGCCATGCGTCCCTTCTAGGGTCTACTATGGGAAACATTTTCTTAAATATAGGAGGTGGGGCAAAGGGTACACCTGGCTTCTCCCACTCCTTTTCCACTATGTTCGCTACCCTTTTGGGTATTGGAAAAGCGTCGTCGTGCACTGGGACCTCTAAAAATGTGTCCAGTTTGCACAACTTCTCTGGTACTACCATAGAATCACAGTCATCCAGAGTAGCTAATACCTCCTTTAGCAAAGCGCGGAAATGTTCTAGCTTAAACTTAAATGCTACTATATCAGGTTCTGCCTGTTGATAAATTTTTCCTGAGTCTGAAATTTCACCCTCAGACAGCCCTTCCCTCACAGCCAATTCCGATTGATGTGAGGGTAAAATAGATAAAGCATCATCAGCGTCTGATTGTTCATCCTTTTTATCTGTATTTAAAGCTGAACAATCACGCTTTCTCTAAAATGCTGGCAGTTTGGATACAAGATTTGCTATAAAATTATCCACTACTGCTGTTAATTGTTGCATAGAAATAAGCACTGGCGCGCTAGGTGTCGCCTGCGCGGGCAAAGCTGGTGTAGACACAGAAGGAGAGGATGTAGAACTATCCCCACTACCTTCATTAGATAAATCATCTTGGGCAACATTATGAAATGTAACAGAGCTGTCCTCATTTTGTTTGGACGCTATGGCACAATTATCACAAACACTCGAAGGGGGAACCACATTTGTCTCTACACACACAGAACATAGGTTATCTGATGGCACAGACATGTTAAACAGATTTAGGCAGGCAAACAATGCAATAAAAACGATTTTAAACAAAAACGTTACTGTCTCTTTAAATAATAAAATGACACACTTTATTTCTGAATGATCAAAAAACTATGAAGGCAATATCCGATTTTTCTGAAATTTGGACCCCAGTGTCTTAATACTTAGAAAGTATTGCACAGCAAATATGGAGACTCTAGCTCTTAAAACAAGCAAACCGGAGCTAATTGTTGGATTTAACCGTTTTTATACACCACAATCCCTGCTTACAGCATTGCTGCAGCTTTTACCTTTCTTAGGGGTCAATCATCCACAGAAATAAGCCTTCTGGAGTCACTTTCTGAGCCACAGGACCCTCTCACATGGAACTGCATGCACTGCCTTGAAATTAACTGAAGTGCCAAAATGAGGCCTCCTCCCTCAGTACACTAGAGTGAAGGGGCCTTCCTGACTAGATTTAGGTGTCTAAAGCAAGCCAGATCAATAAAAAACATCCCCAAGGGTATATGAGCTTATAAAACATTTCAATTGCCATCATATTGTAATAAAAAACAATCGATTTGGCCCCTGACAGTGTCTACCAGCATAAAAATCAAAAAGGGGAAGCCTGTTATCTTTTTTGCTGAGGTGAAAGAAAAATGGCTTACCGTTTTCCCTGAGGGGAAAAATGACTGTCATCTAGCATTAGCCTGTGTTGTTAGAAGGAGACTAGTCATACCTGAAGCAGATAAGTCTGCAAACTGTTACCCCCAACTGAAGTTCTCTGGTTTCAACAGTCCTGCGTAATAACAGAAATGGATTTTAGTTACTTGTGCTAAAATCATAGCCCTCTTAAACAGAAATCTTCATCACTTTTCTGTTGTAGAGTAAATAGTACAAGCCAGCACTATTTTAAAATAACAAACTCTTGATAGAAGAATAAAAAACTACAACTAACACCACAAACTCCTCACCATCCCCGTGGAGATGCTACTTGTTCAGAGCGGCAAGGAGAATGACTGGGGGCGGAGCCAGAGGGGGAGCTATATGGACAGCTCTTGCTGTGTGCTCTCCTTGCCTTTCCCTGTGGGGGAGAATATTTCCCACAAGTAATGGATGACGCCGTGGACCGGACACACCAATGTTGGAGAAAGTTGATGCAGCTGCAACATCAGCCATAGAGATGGCAGGCCTGAGGAGATGACCAGAATATAAATGAGCTTTCCCTAGATAAGATACAAGTTTCTTATCTAAAGGGTCTTTAAAAGAAGTACTATCTTCCATAGGAATAGTAGCACGTTTAGCAAGAGTAGAAATAGCCCCATCAACTTTGGGGATCTTTTCCCAAAACTCCAATCTAACTGCTGGCAAAGGATACGATTTTTTTTTAACCTTGAAGAAGGAATAAAAGAAGTACCAGGCCTATTCCATTCTGTAGAAATCATATCAGAAATAGCATAAGGGACTGGAAAAACCTCTGGAGTAACCACAGGAGGTTTATAAACAGAATTTAAACGTTTACTAGTTTTAATATCAAGAGGACTAGTTTCCTCAATATCCAAGGTAATCAACACTTCTTTTAACAAGGAACAAATATACTCCATTTTAAATAAATAAGTAGATTTATCAGTGTCAATATCTGAAGAAGGGTCTTCTAAATCAGATAGATCCTTGTCAGAAGAGGATAATTCAGTATGTTGTAGGTCATTTGAAATTTCATCAACTTTATTAGAAATTTTAAAAGTCCTTTTATGTTTATTAGAAGGCGGAATGACAGACAAAGTACTAAGAAGAAGTTTCTACGTAAGCGCCAACTGACACCACTCTGCCCGGAAAATGGTGAAACCCTAGCTGTCACCAGTGGTAAACGAATTAGAAGAAGTGGAAGAACCAGGCGCCAACTAGCGAAGGCTTGGTGAGATTTGAAAGTTAAAATAACAGAAATTTATTGCTAAATTAAAACAATAACATGTGTTGATACAATAGATACAATAAAATTCCTAGTCTATGGATCCAAGACTTTTTACAGGATAAAATATGTTGCAATAAAATAATCAGTACAATGAAAAATATATTGGGTTCATGTGAATAAAAATAGTACTGGTGGAGAGAATGGAAGAATATTCTCAACAGATATATTTATATATCCTACTGTACTTTAGATAAGACCCTGCTGTAATCAGAGGTTAGAAGTTAGAAGTTATACAAAATTGTCCATAAGTTGATGTTCAGTACAATGGGTATAGGTATTAATTGTAATGGTGGAATAGAAAACAACAGTCAAATGTTAAATATTCAATATTCGATATCAATTCCATATCGAATGACAGACAAAGCCTTCTGAATTGCATTAGCAATAAAATCTTTTAAATTCACAGGTATATGTTGTGCATTAGATGTTGAAGGAACAGCAGGCATAGTACTATTACTGATGGACACATTATCAGCATGTAAAAGCTTATCATGACAACTATTACATACCACAGCTGGAAATATAATCTCCACAAATTTACAACAAATGCACTTAGCTTTGGTAGAACTGTTATCAGGCAGCAGGGTTCCAACAGTGGTTTCTGAGACAGGATCAGATTGAGACATCTTGCAAATGTAAGAGAAAAAACAACATATAAAGCAAAATTATCAATTTCCTTATATGGCAGTTTTAGGAATGGGAAAAAAATGCAAACAGCATAGCGCTCTAACATAGAAAAAAGGCAAGAGGCACATTTTTTTAAATTTTAAATAATGAAATTATTTGGCGCCAAGTATGACGCACAACTGAAATTTTTTTGGCGCTAACATCCGGAAATGACATACTCGCGTAATTGAAAACGCAACCTTGTGGAAGGAACTCGGCATCAGCTAAGACGCCGCAAATGACGAATTTGCGTCATCGGACGTGACTTTGCGTCATAAAATATTATTGCGCCAATTAACTTCAGCATTTTGCGCCCTCATGGCAAATATAAGTACACTACATATATTTAGAACTTTATATTAATACATAAAGTGCCAAACCCTAGCTGAGAGTGTCTTAAGTAATGAAAAAATACTTACCAAATGACACCCATCGACATATAGCAGATAGCCAAACCAGTACTGAAACAGTTATCAGTAGAGGTAACGGAATATGAGAGTATATCATCAATCTGCATAAGGGATGTAGGAGATGAATCACTATGACTGATAACAGAGAACCTATGAAATAGATCTCCAGTCCATTGCATTCAATAGGTGATACTCCCTTCACAACCCTCTGACATTTACTGTACTCTGAGAGAAATCGGGATTCAAAACGCTGAGAAGTGCATATCAACGTAGAAATCTTAGCACAAACTTACTTCACCACCTCCATAGGAGGCAAAGTTTGTAAAAGTGAATTGTGGGTGTGGTGAGGGGTTGTTTTATAGGCATTTCGAGGTTTGGGAAACTTTGTCCCTCCTGGTAGGATTGTATATCCCATACGTCACTAGCTCCTCTTGCCAATTACATAAAAGAAAAAGAAAAAAGCAACACGAAACCCAAACTTTACAATTTACTTCATTCTCTTGGCATCCTTTGTTGAAGTAGCAGCATGCACCACAAAGCAAATTAAATATAACTGAACACGAAAGCTTAATTTTACAGTCCCTTTAACTTACAGAAAAAGGGGGCTATATAAAAATGTACAATATTTTGCAATGTCTTTTTACTAAACATAATAAAACATTTAATATTACACCTTTAAAAAATTTCAAGTTCCCTTAATTAGCCTGTTGTATTTACTGTATAAGAGCTTTGTAGCATCTCTTTATTTAAAGGGACATTAGTCAAAAGGCAAATAATGTACCAGTGATGCGTGTGCGGTTGCGTGTACCAGTGATGCGTGTGCGGTGCATGTACCAGTGATGCGTGTGCGGTGCGTGTACCAGTGATGCGTGAGCATATGGCCTCTCACAACTGTTACATAGCACTGCAATAAATAACTTCTTTTTGCAGAGAATGAACAATAGTACAAACCAGTACAGTGTGTTATATCCCCTCCCCCAATGTCATTGCTCGTTTGCCGATGAAACACAAACAGAGACTCCTGCATTTGTTTTACTTTCATGAGGTATCTAAACGAAAATCTAAAAACCCAACACTCCATGAAGGGTGAAAGGTTAAAGTTGAGCGACAGCTTAGAACAGAAGTGGATGTTTGTCTGAGTACTTAAAGGGACAGTCTAGAGTATTTTGTTACTAAACAAATACTTGTTTCTAAATATGCATTTAACCCTATGCAAAAGGGTTAAATACACATTTAAATTCACATATCAAGTGTTCTCCCGTGCATTCCTATTAGGACAGTGAGTGGCAAATTCGCATGTATGACACTTGATACTATTTTTTATATATATTTTTTTAAATATTTTATTGTAATGTTTGGTTCTCATTAACATCCAGAACCTGCATACCAGGATAAACAGCTCTCAAGCTAAAAACAGTTGTCAATAGCTCCTAAGAGGGACTTTACCTATGGGTTTAACCTTTTTGGGAGTTAAAAACAAAGTTTGAGGGTCAGTAGTGCAACAATGATATGATCTAATGGGTTAGAGCATTAGATGGTCTCTTTCAGCACTGCAAAGTAGTGATAGTTGATAGTTTAGTAATATTGTCATTGTTTTGCAGTCCAACAATAAAAATCAGTTAGCGCTATCACATTTTCATTCACTACATGTTAAAACACAAATATTTTTTGGATTTGGTATTTCAAGTCACATGTTCCAAATGAAAGGCTCCTCTCTATAATACATAAAACTGCTCCCCCTTGTGGCCTCTTTTAGACATGCATTTATTTTGGGATAACCATCTTTAGTATTTATAAGCAGATCCTTCTAGCAGAAAAATATCCAAGCAAATCCAGTTAGCAGTTGTCAAAAACAGTCATCAAGCAGACCACTCAGTTTATCCTCCAACATCGTCACTGCTTTGACTTTACAGTCTCACTATAATAGGCTCCTTTATGACGTACCAGTTATATACGGTGCATATAAACTGTACCCTTTGCATAGTGAAGCAGTAAAGCCAATAGACCTACACAGCACAGCACTGATACAAGCACGTGCATACAACAATCAGTCCCACCATACAAAACACTCAGGAACATATACGCAGGAGGAAAGTACCATTCTCAAATCTTTATAGGAGAAACAAGTACGTATGGGCGTTGTTTTTTTGTTTGTTTTTTTAGAATTCAGCCTTCGTTTGCTAAAGGAAAGCGAAATATACCCGCAGGTAGCAGCATTCGGCTCTGAATATACCAGTGTAAAAGTGAATTTGCACAGATCTTTGTGTGATGCACTATCACACAGATATATCTGGTGGCCATATTTGGCATCTGTTTAGCCACGCCTAGAAACTTCCTGCGCCTGTCATTAGCGTAAATATAAGCTGGGACAGGCCTAAAACACTCGCTAGGAGCTTTATTGTCACTAAAGACTGTGCATCTGTTCTGCTACTCAAGGATAAGAAAACAAATTGATTATTTGAAACAGAAATGTACCCATTTTAAACAGCTAGAAGTGGGTAGATCATTAATTGGGGGGCTTTGTTCATTTTTTAAACAAAGCATAATAAATAGTGTGCATAGTTCTAGTGCCACTCACTAAAGTCTTACATTTGGTATTTACTAGTTCTGCCTACAGACATGCTGCTGAAGCAAACACTTACCTAATGTGCTCCCGTCCTCTCCCATTATGCACTTCATAGAAGTGATTATCTGCTCGGCCACTGGGGGCGACATTGAAGCGGCGTACGCGGTGCTGTGGGAATGGGCCCTTAGGTAATCTATGATGACCTGTAAAAAAACAACAACATTATTCTGTGAAGGAAGTTGAAGCTTATTCTCTCTCTAATGAAAGGACGTACATTAAATATAATTTAAAGGGACGTGAAACGCAAAAATAAAAAAGTTTCTTACAAATGGATGAGATTCTTGCAAATAGTGCACCAGACACGTGCACGCTCCTGAGCTAATGCTTTTCTACAAAAGATAGTGATACAAGACTTAATCGTAAAAGAAAAAAAGTCTGGGGTTCATGTCCCTTTAAACAGGACATGAATAAATCATTTTGAAAATTGATAGATTTTGATGTAGAACAAAAGATCTCCCAGACATGAATAGCAAATCACAAGCCACTACACCCAGAGAAGCTGTTGGTACAACCCGTGTGTCACATGACATCAGCAGCTTCTGTGCAACACTTTTGTGGTTATAAATATAAAAATGAATAGTTCTCAGAGTTCATTCTTTTTAATGACCGGAAAAATCACAGCCCTTCAATGTGATACATAAGGGGTTAATATATTCTGTCCAACCTCCATCAGATTTGTACAGGAGTCTCTTGGGTTGTGATTTCAAATGAAATAAAACAGAATTTATGCTTACCTGATAAATTACTTTCTCCAACGGTGTGTCCGGTCCACGGCGTCATCCTTACTTGTGGGATATTCTCTTCCCCAACAGGAAATGGCAAAGAGCCCAGCAAAGCTGGTCACATGATCCCTCCTAGGCTCCGCCTACCCCAGTCATTCGACCGACGTACAGGAGGAAATATGCATAGGAGAAACCATATGATACCGTGGTGACTGTAGTTAGAGAAAATAATTCATCAGACCTGATTAAAAAAACCAGGGCGGGCCGTGGACCGGACACACCGTTGGAGAAAGTAATTTATCAGGTAAGCATAAATTCTGTTTTCTCCAACATAGGTGTGTCCGGTCCACGGCGTCATCCTTACTTGTGGGAACCAATACCAAAGCTTTAGGACACGGATGAAGGGAGGGAGCAAATCAGGTCACCTAAATGGAAGGCACCACGGCTTGCAAAACCTTTCTCCCAAAAATAGCCTCCGAAGAAGCAAAAGTATCAAATTTGTAAAATTTGGCAAAAGTGTGCAGTGAAGACCAAGTCGCTGCCTTACATATCTGGTCAACAGAAGCCTCGTTCTTGAAGGCCCATGTGGAAGCCACAGCCCTAGTGGAATGAGCTGTGATTCTTTCAGGAGGCTGCCGTCAGGCAGTCTCATAAGCCAATCGGATAATGCTTTTAAGCCAAAAAGAAAGAAAGGTAGAATTTGCCTTTTGACCTCTCCTTTTACCAGAATAAACAACAAACAAAGAAGATGTTTGTCTGAAATCTTTAGTGGCCTCTAAATAGAATTTTAGAGCACGGACTACGTCCAAATTGTGTAACAAACGTTCCTTCTTTGAAACTGGATTCGGACACAAAAAAGGTACAACTATCTCCTGGTTAATATTCTTGTTGGAAACAACTTTCGGAAGAAAACCAGGCTTAGTACGCAAAACCACCTTATCTGCATGGAACACCAGATAGGGCGGAGAACACTGCAGAGCAGATAACTCAGAAACTCTTCTAGCAGAAGAAATTGCAACCCAAAACAAAACTTTCCAAGATAATAACTTAATATCTACGGAATGTAAGGGTTCAAACGGAACCCCTTGAAGAACTGAAAGAACTAGATTAAGACTCCAGGGAGGAGTCAAAGGTCTGTAAACAGGCTTGATTCTAACCAGAGCCTGAACAAACGCTTGAACGTCTGGCACAGCTGCCAGCCTTTTGTGAAGTAAAACAGATAACGCAGAGATCTGTCCCTTCAGAGAACTTGCAGATAATCCTTTCTCCAAACCTTCTTGTAGAAAGGATAGAATCTTAGGAATTTTTATCTTGTTCCAGGGGAATCCTTTAGATTCACACCAACAGATATATTTTTTCCATATCTTATGGTAAATTTTTCTAGTTACAGGCTTTCTAGCCTGAATCAGAGTATCTATTACAGAATCTGAAAACCCACGCTTTGATAAAATCAAGCGTTCAATCTCCAAGCAGTCAGTTGGAGGGAAACCAGATTCGGATGTTCGAATGGACCTTGAACAAGAAGGTCCTGTCTCAAAGGTAGCTTCCATGGTGGAGCCGATGACATATTCACCAGGTCTGCATACCAAGTCCTGCGTGGCCACGCAGGAGCTATCAAGATCACCGAAGCCCTCTCCTGATTGATCCTGGCTACCAGCCTGGGAATGAGAGGAAACGGTGGGAATACATAAGCTAGGTTGAAGGCCCAAGGTGCTACTAGTGCATCTACTAGAGTCGCCTTGGGATCCCTGGATCTGGACCCGTAACAAGGAACCTTGAAGTTCTGACGAGAGGCCATCAGATCCATGTCTGGAATGCCCCATAATCGAGTTATTTGGGCAAAGATTTCCGGATGGAGTTCCCACTCCCCCGGATGGAATGTCTGACGACTCAGAAAATCCGCTTCCCAATTTTCCACTCCTGGGATGTGGATTGCAGACA
The DNA here is from genome assembly GCF_027579735.1 of Bombina bombina. NCBI lineage: Eukaryota > Metazoa > Chordata > Amphibia > Anura > Bombinatoridae > Bombina > Bombina bombina. Next base: position 55,165,012 of record NC_069499.1, on the reverse strand, counting down.
AGTGGCAGGAGTGATCCTCCGCCCATTGAATTATCTTGGTCACTTCCTCCATCGCCAGGGAACTCCTTGTTCCCCCCTGATGGTTGATATATGCAACTGTCGTCATGTTGTCTGATTGAAACCTTATGAATTTGGCCTTTGCTAGATGAGGCCAAGCTTTGAGAGCATTGAATATCGCTCTCAGTTCCAGAATGTTTATCGGGAGAAGAGATTCTTCCCGAGACCATAGACCCTGAGCTTTCAGGGGTTCCCAGACCGCGCCCCAGCCCACCAGACTGGCGTCGGTCGTGACAATGACCCACTCTGGTCTGCGGAAGCTCATTCCCTGTGACAGGTTGTCCAGGATCAGCCACCAACGGAGTGAATCTCTGGTCCTTTGATCTACTTGAATCGTCGGAGACAAGTCTGTATAATCCCCATTCCACTGTCTGAGCATGCACAGTTGTAATGGTCTTAGATGAATTCGTGCAAAAGGAACTATGTCCATTGCTGCAACCATCAATCCTATTACTTCCATGCACTGCGCTATGGAAGGACGAAGAACAGAATGAAGTACTTGACAAGAACTTAGAAGTTTTGATTTTCTGACCTCTGTCAGAAAAATCCTCATTTCTAAGGAGTATATTATTGTTCCCAAGAAGGGAACTCTTGTTGACGGGGAAAGAGAACTTTTTTCTATGTTCACTTTCCATCCGTGAGATCTGAGAAAGGCTAGGACGATGTCCGTATGAGCCTTTGCTTTTGACAGAGACGACGCTTGAATCAGGATGTCGTCCAAGTACGGTACTACTGCAATGCCCCTTGGTCTTAGAACCGCTAGAAGGGACCCTAGTACCTTTGTGAAAATTCTCGGAGCAGTGGCTAATCCGAATGGAAGTGCCACAAACTGGTAATGCTTGTCCAGAAAAGCGAACCTTAGGAACTGATGATGTTCCTTGTGGATAGGAATATGTAGGTACGCATCCTTTAAATCCACCGTGGTCATAAATTGACCTTCCTGGATGGTAGGAAGGATCGTTCGAATGGTTTCCATTTTGAACGATGGAACCCTGAGAAATTTGTTTAGGATCTTGAGATCTAAAATTGGTCTGAATGTTCCCTCTTTTTTGGGAACTATGAACAGGTTGGAGTAAAACCCCATCCCTTGTTCTCCTATTGGAACTGGATGAATTACTCCCATCTTTAACAGGTCTTCTACACAATGTAAGAATGCCTGTCTTTTTATTTGGTTTGAAGATAATTGAGACCTGTGGAACCTTCCCCTTGGGGGTAGTTCCTTGAATTCCAGGAGATAACCTTGAGAAACTATTTCTAGTGCCCAAGGATCCTGAACATCTCTTGCCCAGGCCTGAGCAAAGAGAGAAAGTCTGCCCCCCACCAGATCCGGTCCCGGATCGGGGGCCATCCCTTCATGCTGTTTTGGTAGCAGTGGCAGGCTTCTTGTCCTGCTTACCCTTGTTCCAGCCTTGCATCGGTCTCCAGGCTGGTTTGGGTTGAGAAGTATTACCCTCTTGCTTAGAGGATGTAGAAGTAGAGGCTGGTCCGTTTCTGCGAAAGGGACGAAAATTAGGCTTATTTCTAGCCTTAAAAGACCTATCCTGAGGAAGGGCGTGGCCCTTTCCCCCGGTGATGTCTGAAATAATCTCTTTCAAATCAGGACCAAACAGTGTTTTGCCCTTGAAAGGGATGTTAAGCAATTTTGTCTTGGAAGACACATCCGCTGACCAAGACTTTAGCCAAAGCGCTCTGCGCGCCACGATAGCAAACCCTGAATTTTTCGCCGCTAATCTAGCTAATTGCAAAGCGGCATCTAGAATAAAAGAGTTAGCCAATTTAAGTGCTTGAACTCTGTCCATAACCTCCTCATACGAAGATTCTTTATTGAGCGACTTTTCTAGTTCTTCGAACCAGAAACACGCTGCCGTAGTGACAGGAACAATGCATGAAATTGGTTGTAGAAGGTAACCTTGCTGAACAAACATCTTTATAAGCAAACCCTCTAATTTTTTATCCATAGGATCTTTGAAAGCACAACTATCTTCTATGGGAATAGTAGTGCGTTTGTTTAGAGTAGAGACCGCCCCCTCGACCTTAGGGACTGTCTGCCATAAGTCCTTTCTGGGGTCGACTATAGGAAATAATTTCTTAAATATAGGGGGAGGAACAAAAGGAATGCTGGGCCTTTCCCATTCCTTATTTATTATGTCCGCCACCCGCTTGGGTATAGGAAAAACATCGGGGGGCACCGGAACCTCTAGGAACTTGTCCATCTTACATAATTTCTCTGGAATGACCAAATTGTCACAATCATCCAGAGTAGATAATACCTCCTTAAGCAGTGCGCGGAGATGTTCTAATTTAAATTTAAATGTTACAACATCAGGTTCAGCTTGTTGAGAAATTTTTCCTGAATCTGAAATTTCTCCCTCAGACAAAACCTCCCTCCTGGCCCCTTCAGATTGGTGTGAGGGTATGTCAGAAACGTTATCATCAGCGTCCTCTTGCTCTTCAGTGTTTAAAACAGAGCAATCGCGCTTTCTCTGATAAGTAGGCATTTTAGATAAAATATTTGCAATAGAATTATCCATAACAGCCGTTAATTGTTGCATGGTAATAAGTATTGGCGCACTAGATGTACTAGGGGCCTCTTGTGTGGGCAAAACTGGTGTAGACACAGAAGGGGATGATGCAGTACCATGCTTACTCCCCTCGCTTGAGGAATCATCTTGGGCACTATTATTATCTGTGGCATCATTGTCCCTACTTTGTTTGGACACTATGTCACAATTATCACATATATTTAAATGGGGAGACACATTGGCTTTCATACATATAGAACATCGCTTATCTGATGGTTCAGACATGTTAAACAGGCTTAAACTTGTCAACAAAGCACAAAAAACTTTTTAAAATAAAACCGTTACTGTCACTTTAAATTTTAAACAGAACACACTTTATTACTGAATATGCGAAAAAGCATGAAGCAATTGTTCAAAATTCACCAAAATTTCACCACAGTGTCTTAAAGCCTTAAAAGTATTGCACACCAAATTTGAAAGCTTTAACCCTTAAAATAACGGAACCGGAGCCGTTTTTACATTTAACCCCTATACAGTCCCAGGTATCTGCTTTGCTGAGACCCAACCAAGCCCAGAGGGGAATACGATACCAAATGACGCCTTCTATAAGCTTTTTCAGTGGTTCTTAGCTCCTCACACATGCATCTGCATGCCTTGCTCTCCAAAAACAACTGCGCATTAGTGGCGTGAAAATGAGGCTCTGCCTATGACTAGAGAAGGCCCCCATCTGAAAAAGGTGTCCATACAGTGCCTGCCGTTTTTTAACAACAATCCCCAAGATTATAATAACTATAAAGAGTTATAATCTGCCAAATATGCTTAGCAAAGTAATCGTTTTAGCCCAGAAAAATGTCTACCAGTTTTTTAAGCCCTTATAAAGCCCTTTATTCTTTTACTTAATCTAAGAAAATGGCTTACCGGTCCCCATAGGGAAAATGACAGCCTTCCAGCATTACCAAGTCGTGTTAGAAATGTGGCCAGTCATACCTCAAGCAGCAAAAGTCTGCCAACTGCTTCCCCCAACTGAAGTTACTTCATCTCAACAGTCCTGTGTGGAAACGGCAATCGATTTTAGTAACGTTTGCTAAAATCATCTTCCTCTTACAAACAGAAATCTTCTTCTCTTTTCTGTTTCAGAGTAAATAGTACATACCAGCACTATTTTAAAATAACAAACACTTGATTGAAGAATAAAAACTACATTTAAACACCAAAAAACTCTTAGCCATCTCCGTGGAGATGTTGCCTGTGCAACGGCAAAGAGAATGACTGGGGTAGGCGGAGCCTAGGAGGGATCATGTGACCAGCTTTGCTGGGCTCTTTGCCATTTCCTGTTGGGGAAGAGAATATCCCACAAGTAAGGATGACGCCGTGGACCGGACACACCTATGGTGGAGAAAATACATTTACAGACACACACACCTACGTGTGCACACGTAAACAGTCCCCCTACGTAAATTAAACAACCTTCAGGTAGCATGTATGCAATTGTTTTGGCTTCCACAATATATCCCTATATATAATGCGGCAATGTGCAGTTAATAAACAGCCTAGATGGAAACACATTTATCATCTATCCTAAATTTGCAACTAAAAATAAAAAGATATATATATATTATTTGTATTATTTTTAATTACGGTCATTATTGTCATCATTTATTTGCAGAAATAAAATAAACACAGACAGTACTCTGATGGTAGAAGTGGAGGACCAGATAAAATGCACGGGGCTTTAATATGGACAAGCCAGGCTTAGCACCCACACCTGCCCCTCTTTACCTGTGTAACATTAGGATTTTAGTGTTGATTAATCCGTACTTGCCCCATGCCTATGTTCCAGACTTCCCTCCCAGAGGCCTGTACTAAATAAACACGACAGTATACCTGTCACATCATACACTCTAGTTCCTGCAAGTACTCTAAAAAGTCCATGTGCGTTTAACCCAGTGTTCTCTATCTAGTGCAGACTTACAGCATTAGATAAGGCTCATCACAAACCAGCTGAGCTCACAAAATCCACACATGCCAACGCCTCGTTCTCTAGCCAGTGTCACACGGGCAACCAGGAACGTCATATAGAAGGTTTAATTAAAGTTATTGGCTGCCCATTTCCTCCTTAATTACTGGAGTACATTTAATCACAAGAAGAAAGTCTCCTGTAAAACATACTGGGCGCATAAATAGCTCTAAGACCCAATATATATATATTTTTTTTTTTTTAATACAGTGGAACAATTATTTTCCTGTGTTATATGCAGCACAACTATAGCAGGCTGTATGTCTCACTGAAGAGAAAGCCCTACCCTATAGTGCCCTCTTCTGTTCTAAAAGGGGAATGCACATTGGAACAAGTCCTAAAACTCAACTGGCACTAGGGAAGGAGGGCTGTTTACCTTGCTGCCTCCGATATATCCACCAGCGCCACCGAAGCTCTTGGTAAACGTTCCCATCATAATGTCAACATCTTTAGGATCCAGTCCAAAGTAATCGACCACCCCTCGTCCGTTGGGGCCAAGGGCCCCAATGCTGTGTGCCTCATCCAGATAGAGATATGCTTTGTATTTTTTCTTTAGCGCAATCACTTCAGGCAGGCGAACAATTGAGCCCTCCATACTAGGAAGGATAAGAAGAAAAAAAAAAAAAAAAAAGTATAACCCCATAGAAATATTGATGTGCCAGATTTTATTTTCATATTCTGCAGACTAGTAGAAGTCAGCATGTTTTTTTTTATATATATATATATATATATATATATATATATACACACACACATATACATATATATATATATATATATACACACATATACATACACACATACCACACACACACACAATGTTAAGAGAGAGCACTCTCACCCCAATTCCAACTGCTAGGGTGCCAACAGTTAAATATAAGGATAGAAGGAGGTTTAAATAGCCATTTGAATTGTGTGTTTGTTTGTCTGAGGAAGGGGAGTGTCCCCCCGAAACGTCACGCTCTAAGGATTAAATTCACTTATTGAAAGTTAAGCTTTTGAATTCAGAAATGTAGCCTCCCCTAGTGAAATACAGCGTAACTTGCTAACCAAAAAACACTACAACCCCCATCCTCTCTGAACACAAAAGGTAGCCTAAAACATCTACCGTAAGACCCGAATATGCAACCCTTACCTGTAAATTCCTTCCACAAGGATGAGGATCTTCTTCCAGGGGCGGTGTGTACGTGGCTGTCCATGCACAATAGCATCCCTGAGCAGCTTTTCCAGACTCTGCATATCTGAGCACAATTTTATAATCTTGTTACTGTATAAGAAATGGGCACTTTGTGTGCAAAAACTAAAAAGATAACTGCGCTGTGAAACTCACTATTATGCTTGAAGATTCGAATGGTGGCTCCCGAGAGACGAGCTCCAAGCACCAAGGAGGCGTGGTTCAGCTCGTCACTCAGAATTAGACAGCCCTGTAATTATAGCCACAGACATTAATAACAATAAAATAAAGGGAGAAATTACTGGATAGCAATTAATGTCACTCAGGCGGACCATGACACTACTTGTTAAGCACATACCTTGCCAGCCAGGGCTGGAATGTTCATAGAGTTAGTGGCAAATCCCATGCCATAGGTGAGGGCAGCCTCTACACCCAGGAACCGGGCAACGAGATGCTCCAGCTCCTCGTGTTTATCAAAATTCCCTGAGAAGACAGAGACAAAATAAATACTCAGTGTAAGTGCACATTTTTATGGGAGTATCCAATTTGCATAGACATTCTCTTTATTTTTGATCATTATGATTTCTGCACCATGAGGCGCTCTTTGTTTCACTTATAGATCAGCGTGAGGCTACATTATGAAAAGACTGAAGGTTAATGGGTTAAAGCAACCTAAAATATAGATTCACAGAGATAAACCCAGCATGGCAGGGCTATATCACATCAAGGGAGTATACTGATCTAAAGCTGGTGTGGCTAAGTCAAGGGAGAATACAGCTTTAAAGCCAGCCTGGGTGGGGCTAAGTCAAAGGAGACTACAGCTCTAAAGCCAGCCTGGGTGTAGCTAAATCTAAGGAGAATACAGCTCTAAAGCCAGCCTGGGTGTAGCTAAATCTAAGGAGAATACAGCTCTAAAGCCAGCCTGGGTGTAGCTAAATCTAAGGAGAATACAGCTCTAAAGCCAGCCTGGGTGTAGCTAAATCTAAGGAGAATACAGCTCTAAAGCCAGCCTGGGTGGGGCTAAATCAAGGGAGAATACAACTCTAAAGCCAGCCTGGGTGGGGCTAAATCAAGGGAGAATACAGCTCTAAAGCCAGCCTGGGTGGGGCTAAATCAAGGGAGAATACAGCTCTAAAGCCAGCCTGGGTGGGGCTAAATCAAGGGAGAATACAGCTCTAAAGCCAGCCTGGGTGGGGCTAAATCAAGGGAGACTAAAGCTCTAAAGCCAGCGTGGGTGGGGCTAAGTCAAAGGAGACTACAGTTCTAAAGCCAGCCTGGGTGTAGCTAAATCTAAGGAGAATACAGCTCTAAAGCCAGCCTGGGTGTAGCTAAATCTAGGGAGAATACAACTCTAAAGCCAGCCTGGGTGTAGCTAAATCTAAGGAGAATACAGCTCTAAAGCCAACCTGGGTGTAGCTAAATCTAGGGAGAATACAGCTCTAAAGCCAGCCTGGGTGTAGCTAAATCTAGGGAGAATACAGCTTTAAAGCCAGCCTGGGTGGGGCTAAATCAAGGGAGAATACAGCTCTAAAGCCAGCCTGGGTGTAGCTAAACTAAAGCCAGCCTGGGTGTAGCTAAATCTAAGGAGACAGCTCTAAAGCCAGCCTGGGTGGGCTAAAGCCAGCCTGTGTGGGGCTAAATCAAGGGAGAATACAGCTCTAAAGCCAGCCTGGGTGGGGCTAAATCAAGGGAGAATACAGCTCTAAAGCCAGCCTGGGTGGGGCTAAATCAAGGGAGAATACAGCTCTAAAGCCAGCCTGGGTGGGGCTAAATCAAGGGAGAATACAGCTCTAAAGCCAGCGTGGGTGGGGCTAAGTCAAAGGAGACTACAGTTCTAAAGCCAGCCTGGGTGTAGCTAAATCTAAGGAGAATACAGCTCTAAAGCCAGCCTGGGTGTAGCTAAATCTAGGGAGAATACAACTCTAAAGCCAGCCTGGGTGTAGCTAAATCTAGGGAGAATACAGCTTTAAAGCCAGCCTGGGTGGGGCTAAATCAAGGGAGAATACAGCTCTAAAGCCAGCCTGGGTGTAGCTAAATCTAGGGAGAATACAGCTTTAAAGCCAGCCTGGGTGGGGCTAAATCAAGGGAGAATACAGCTCTAAAGCCAGCCTGGGTGTAGCTAAACTAAAGCCAGCCTGGGTGTAGCTAAATCTAAGGAGAATACAGCTCTAAAGCCAGCCTGGGTGTAGCTAAATCTAAGGAGAATACAGCTTTAAAGCCAGCCTGGGTGTAGCTAAATCTAAGGAGAATACAGCTCTAAAGCCAGCCTGGGTGGGGCTAAATCAATGGAGAATACAGCTCTAAAGCCAGCCTGGGTGTAGCTAAATCTAGGGAGAATACAGCTCTAAAGCCAGCCTGGGTGTAGCTAAATCTAGGGAGAATACAGCTCTAAAGCCAGCCTGGGTGGGGCTAAATCAAGGGAGAATACAGCTCTAAAGCCAGCCTGGGTGGGGCTAAATCAAGGGAGAATACAGCTCTAAAGCCAGCCTGGGTGGGGCTAAATCAAGGGAGAATACAGCTCTAAAGCCAGCCTGGGTGGGGCTAAATCAAGGGAGAATACAGCTCTAAAGCCAGCCTGGGTGGGGCTAAATCAAGGGAGACTAAAGCTCTAAAGCCAGCGTGGGTGGGGCTAAGTCAAAGGAGACTACAGTTCTAAAGCCAGCCTGGGTGTAGCTAAATCTAAGGAGAATACAGCTCTAAAGCCAGCCTGGGTGTAGCTAAATCTAGGGAGAATACAGCTCTAAAGCCAGCCTGGGTGTAGCTAAATCTAGGGAGAATACAGCTCTAAAGCCAACCTGGGTGTAGCTAAATCTAGGGAGAATACAGCTCTAAAGCCAGCCTGGGTGTAGCTAAATCTAGGGAGAATACAGCTCTAAAGCCAGCCTGGGTGGGGCTAAATCAAGGGAGAATACAGCTCTAAAGCCAGCCTGGGTGGGGCTAAATCAATGGAGAATACAGCTCTAAAGCCAGCCTGGGTGTAGCTAAATCTAGGGAGAATACAGCTCTAAAGCCAGCCTGGGTGTAGCTAAATCTAGGGAGAATACAGCTCTAAAGCCAGCCTGGGTGGGGCTAAATCAAGGGAGAATACAGCTCTAAAGCCAGCCTGGGTGGGGCTAAATCAAGGGAGAATACAGCTCTAAAGCCAGCCTGGGTGGGGCTAAATCAAGGGAGAATACAGCTCTAAAGCCAGCCTGGGTGGGGCTAAATCAAGGGAGAATACAGCTCTAAAGCCAGCCTGGGTGGGGCTAAATCAAGGGAGACTAAAGCTCTAAAGCCAGCGTGGGTGGGGCTAAGTCAAAGGAGACTACAGTTCTAAAGCCAGCCTGGGTGTAGCTAAATCTAAGGAGAATACAGCTCTAAAGCCAGCCTGGGTGTAGCTAAATCTAGGGAGAATACAACTCTAAAGCCAGCCTGGGTGTAGCTAAATCTAAGGAGAATACAGCTCTAAAGCCAACCTGGGTGTAGCTAAATCTAGGGAGAATACAGCTCTAAAGCCAGCCTGGGTGTAGCTAAATCTAGGGAGAATACAGCTCTAAAGCCAGCCTGGGTGGGGCTAAATCAAGGGAGAATACAGCTCTAAAGCCAGCCTGGGTGGGGCTAAATCAAGGGAGAATACAGCTCTAAAGCCAGCCTGGGTGTAGCTAAATCTAGGGAGAATACAGCTCTAAAGCCAGCCTGGGTGTAGCTAAATCTAGGGAGAATACAGCTCTAAAGCCAGCCTGGGTGGGGCTAAATCAAGGGAGAATACAACTCTAAAGCCAGCCTGGGTGGGGCTAAATCAAGGGAGAATACAGCTCTAAAGCCAGCCTGGGTGGGGCTAAATCAAGGGAGAATACAGCTCTAAAGCCAGCCTGGGTGGGGCTAAATCAAGGGAGAATACAGCTCTAAAGCCAGCCTGGGTGGGGCTAAATCAAGGGAGACTAAAGCTCTAAAGCCAGCGTGGGTGGGGCTAAGTCAAAGGAGACTACAGTTCTAAAGCCAGCCTGGGTGTAGCTAAATCTAAGGAGAATACAGCTCTAAAGCCAGCCTGGGTGTAGCTAAATCTAGGGAGAATACAACTCTAAAGCCAGCCTGGGTGTAGCTAAATCTAAGGAGAATACAGCTCTAAAGCCAACCTGGGTGTAGCTAAATCTAGGGAGAATACAGCTCTAAAGCCAGCCTGGGTGTAGCTAAATCTAGGGAGAATACAGCTTTAAAGCCAGCCTGGGTGGGGCTAAATCAAGGGAGAATACAGCTCTAAAGCCAGCCTGGGTGTAGCTAAACTAAAGCCAGCCTGGGTGTAGCTAAATCTAAGGAGAATACAGCTCTAAAGCCAGCCTGGGTGTAGCTAAATCTAAGGAGAATACAGCTTTAAAGCCAGCCTGGGTGTAGCTAAATCTAAGGAGAATACAGCTCTAAAGCCAGCCTGGGTGGGGCTAAATCAATGGAGAATACAGCTCTAAAGCCAGCCTGGGTGTAGCTAAATCTAGGGAGAATACAGCTCTAAAGCCAGCCTGGGTGTAGCTAAATCTAGGGAGAATACAGCTCTAAAGCCAGCCTGGGTTGGGGTAAGTCTCTAAAGCCAGCCTGGGTTGGGGTAAGTCTCTAAAGCCAGCCTGGGTTGGGGTAAGTCTCTAAAGCCAGCCTGGGTGGGGCTAAATCTAGGGAGAATACAGCTCTAAAGCCAGCCTGGGTGGGGCTAAGTCTCTAAAGCCAGCCTGGGTGGGGCTAAGTCTCTAAAGGCAGCCTGGGTGGGGCTAAGTCTCTAAAGGCAGCCTGGGTGGGGCTAAGTCTCTAAAGGCAGCCTGGGTGGGGCTAAGTCTCTAAAGGCAGCCTGGGTGGGGCTAAGTCTCTAAAGGCAGCCTGGGTGGGGCTAAGTCAAGGGAGAATACAGCTCTAAAGCCAGCCTGGGTGTAGCTAAATCTAGGGAGACTAAAGCTCTAAAGCCAGAGTTACATCTAACCAAGAGAAAACACAGAGGTAAACCAAGTGAGGACCATAGTACATTAAAGGTAATGCCAGTAGAATGCTTGGTTGTATAGGTAGAATAAAGTTCTTATGTAATTTTTACATATACTAGTTAGGCCCTGTCTTCATCATGAATATTGTTTATAGCTATGGAGGTCCTAAAGGATATAAACCAAATATGAAATATGTTCAAAGAACTACTAAATGGTACATGGTATAAAAAAATTAAAAAAAATAAAAAAAACACACAAAGAAAGACCTAAAATGTTTAAAGTATATTAAGGGGCTTAAAGGGACATGAAACCAAAATGTATGTCATTCAGATATAGAATACAATTTTAAAAATGTTTCCAATTTACGTCTATTATCAAATTTGGTAGGTAGCGGGCACATGCACTACATGACTGGAAATAGTGCTGCTGCCATCTAGTGCTCTTGCAAATGTATAACAATGCCTGCAGACACATGCACACACCTGGGCTCACATTGCTGCTTTTCAACAAATGATAACAAGACAACAAAGAAAATTTGATAATAGAAGTAAAATTGTAAAGTTTTTAAAACCGAATGATCTTTCTGAATCATGTAATTAAAAAAAAAAAAAAAAAATTGGTTTTTATGTCCCTTTAATAAATCTGAGGCTGTAAGTATTTTTCACAAAAACAGCACCACCAGAAAAAGAGGTCATGATCTCAAGAGTAGTAGGTTCAGAAGTAATATGCTGAAGCACTTATTCACAGAAAGGGTGGTTGATTCATGGAATAAGCTTCAATTCGAGGTGTTAAAGGGAAACTGAACCCAAATTGTTTCTTTCATGATGCAGACAGAGCATGCAATTTTAAGCAACTTTCTAATTTACTCCTATTATCAATTTTTCTTCATTCTCTTGCTATCGTTATTTGAAAAAGCAGGAATGTAAGCTTACGAGCCAGCCCATTTTTGGTTCAGCCCCCTGGATAGCGTTTGCTGATTGGTGACTGCATTTAGCCACCAATCAGCAAGCAGTACCCAGGTGCTGAAACAACGATGGGCCAGCTTGTAAGCTTACATTCCTGCTTTTTAAAATAAAGATACCAAGAGAACGAAGAAAATTTGCTAATAGGAGTAAATTAGAAAGTTGCTGCTCTATCTGAATCATAAAAGAAACAATTTGGTATCAGTGTCCCTTTAACACAAACACGGTGGGAGACTTCAAAAATAGGTAGGATATTAGCATAAGGATATCCTACAAACTAAATTAAGCTTACACTTTAGAGGAAATATGGGCATACTTGTTGGGCCTATGGTTCTTATCTGCTATTAAAATCTATCTAATACCAAGCTAACCCCAGCAAGAGCAGAGGATACAACTATGGGTAGGGCTACATTAAGGGAGAATCCAGAGCTAAACTCTGCATGGGCAGGGCTACATTAAGGGAGAATCCAGAGCTAAACTCAGCATGGGCAGGGCTACATTAAGGGAGAATCCAGAGCTAAACTCTGCATGGGCAGGGCTACACTAAGGGAGAATCCAGAGCTAAACTCAGCATGGGCAGGGCTACATTAAGGGAGAATCCAGAGCTAAACTCAGCATGGGCAGGGCTACATTAAGGGAGAATCCAGAGCTAAACTCAGCATGGGCAGGGCTACATTAAAAGGGACACTGAACCCAATTTTTTTTCTTTCATGATTCAGATAGAGCATGCGATTTTAGGCAACTTTCTAATTTACTCCTATTATCAAATTTTATTCATTCTCTTGGTATCTTTATTTGAAATGCAAAAATGTATGTTTAGATCCCGGCCCATTTTTGGTTTACAACCCAGGGTTGTTCTTGCTGATTGGTGGATAAATTTATCCACCAATGAACAAGTGCTTTCCATGGTACTGAACCAAACAAAGGGCTACATTAAGGGAGAATGCAGAGCTAAACTCAGCATGCGCAGGGCTACATTAAGGGAGAATCCAGAGCTAAACTCGGCATCGGCAGGGCTACATTAAGGGAGAATGCAGAGCTAAACTCAGCATGGGCAGGGCTACATTAAGGGAGAATCCAGAGCTAAACTCAGAATGGGCAGGGCTACATTAAGGGAGAATGCAGAGCTAAACTCAGCATGGGCAGGGCTACATTAAGGGAGAATGCAGAGCTAAAAACTCAGCATGGGCAGGGCTACATTAAGGGAGAATGCAGAGCTAAAAACTCAGCATGGGCAGGGCTACATTAAGGGAGAATGCAGAGCTAAAAACTCAGCATGGGCAGGGCTACATTAAGGGAGAATGCAGAGCTAAACTCAGCATGGGCAGAGCTACATTAAGGGAGAATGCAGAGCTAAACTCAGCATGGGCAGGGCTACATTAAGGGAGAATGCAGAGCTAAAAACTCAGCATGGGCAGGGCTACATTAAGGGAGAATGCAGAGCTAAAAACTCAGCATGGGCAGGGCTACATTAAGGGAGAATCCAGAGCTAAACTCAGCATGGGCAGAGCTACATTAAGGGAGAATGCAGAGCTAAACTCAGCATGGGCAGGGCTACATTAAGGGAGAATGCAGAGCTAAAAACTCAGCATGGGCAGGGCTACATTAAGGGAGAATGCAGAGCTAAACTCAGCATGGGCAGAGCTACATTAAGGGAGAATGCAGAGCTAAACTCAGCATGGGCAGGGCTACATTAAAGGAGAATGCAGAGCTAAACTCAGCATGGGCAGGGCTACATTAAGGGAGAATGCAGAGCTAAAAACTCAGCATGGGCAGGGCTACATTAAGGGAGAATGCAGAGCTAAACTCAGCATGGGCAGAGCTACATTAAGGGAGAATGCAGAGCTAAACTCAGCATGGGCAGGGCTACATTAAGGGAGAATGCAGAGCTAAACTCAGCATGGGCAGGGCTACATTAAGGGAGAATGCAGAGCTAAAAACTCAGCATGGGCAGGGCTACATTAAGGGAGAATGCAGAGCTAAACTCAGCAAGGGCAGGGCTACATTAAGGGAGAATGCAGAGCTAAACTCAGCATGGGCAGGGCTACATTAATCAGTAATTTATAACCAAACACAGAATGTGCAGTGCTACATGAAGAAGAAATACAGAACAAGCATTAGTATGGTGCTGAAGTTAAAATAAAGAACTAAAACCCTGCATGGATGAGGTTATAAGACATAGACACATATGCATTGCAAGGGCCTTTAGAGACATTTTTACACTTAGATTTCTCGTTGCATAAATGTTTTGTAGATAATCCATTTATATAGCCCATCTGGGAGTTTTGCTTAATTTTTAACAACATTGTGCTGATTTTCAGACTCCTAACCAAGCCCCAAAGTTTTAGATGTATACTGCTGTCTACAAGTTTTCCTGCTGCTATTTTTTGTATAATCTGTCATATGCAGGGAAGGGGGGGAGGGGCTGTTCTTCATGTTTTCCCAGCCCTTTTCACTTGGTGTCCCAGCCTAACCTCATCAACTGTGCTAAACTGGGAGCTTCTAAGCAAGTTTTTAAAATGTTTTATACTGGATTTTTAGATCAGTATATTTGAATATTCTTCTTTATAGTAGTGTATATTACATGCAGTTATATGAAAAATGGTATATACTGTCCCTTTAAAAATATGGTACAACATGCTAGAAAACACATTGCCAAACAATTATCTTTTGACAACACCCTGACTTACCCATCTCTTGCCGTGTGCTGCCCACCCCACATCCATACCGATGAAGAACCTGAGCGGATGCATCTGCACAAACGCCAGTATTCTGCGCAAAGCCCAGGTAATTGTATGAGCCCATGTTAATCACTCCTTTAATGGTCCTGCCTGTAAATCTGCAAGAGGTGTTAAGGACTTTGTTAGACCTAACATGAAACAGACTGCAAGCTCTTGGTATTAAGAAAATCCTTGATACATTTGGTGTGTTTTAGTGGAGAGTTCTCTTTAAAATGTCTGATTCAAAACACATTATACAGCACTGATAAAATATGTTTAACTACTTAATGACCAGCCTGGGCCTCTCTCTGCCACGATCTTGGTAAAAGTAACCTCGAGTCGGGCAGTGTAGTGATGCATCGGACAGTGGTGGTACCGATCGTTGGTGGTGTGGGAGAGGAGGGAGGCGGGTGGGCCTGCTACCCTAAAGAAAAAAAACTGACAGTGGCAGAGAGGGGGAAGGAGGGGGATCCTATGATCTTGGAGGGCGAGGGGGCAGCTACATTACATTTTTTTTTTTTTATTAAAAAAATAAATGAAAATGATAGCAAACAGGGTACTGGCAGACAACTGCTAGCACCTAAGAGAGCAGAAATCAGATAGAGGGGAGAGGGGGATCCTACACTGCAGAAATAGACTTTCTGCCAGTACTTAAAGTGAATGTAAATTTTGATGCTAAAGTGCCCGGTTTTTAAAAATTTGTTTAAAAACAGGGGCACTTTAATTCATCAAAATTTACATTTCACTCCTGTTGAGAAAAAAAAACTAAAAACTTACCTTTTAAACTTGACAGCTGCTCCAGCTTCCTCCGGTCGTCGCAAGCCATTTCTGACTTCAGAAATGATGGATAGGTCATCCTCCAATCACGGCTTCCCCCTGGGGGAATCCGTGTCTGATTCAATGCTGTGATTGGAGGAAGCCGGATTCCTAATTTTAGACCCAGGAAGAGGCTTTGCGACGGGCGGAGGAAGCTGGATCGGCTGTTAAGATTAAAAAGCTAAGTTTTTTTTTTTCACAACAGGAGTGAAATGTAAATTTTGATTAATTAAAGTGCCCCTGTTTTTAATCGAATTTTTAAAAAAAACTTGGCACTTTAGCATCAAAATTTACATTCACTTTAAGATGGGGGTGACCACTGGATGGTGGTGGAGGGAAGAGAGCTGTTTGAGCGGTATCAGGTAGGGATCAGGGGTTGGGAAGTGTCAGGTGGGAGAATATTCTCTACATTAAAGCTAAAATTAACATTACAAGCTACCTGATTAACCCCTTTACTGCTGGGAATAATAAAAGTGTGGTGCGCAGGTGCCATTAGCGGCCTTCTAATTATCAAAAAGCAATGGCAAAGCCATATATGTCTGCTACTTCTGAACAAAGGATTGCTCAAGTTTGTAAATAAATTCAGTGAGAAACCTAAAGTTCAGAAGTTAACGATTTTTTTTATTTGATCGCATTTGGTGGTAAAATGGTGGCATGAAATAAAACAAAATGGCCTAGATCAATACTTTCGGTTGTCTACTAAAAAATATATATATATATATAGTTTTGATAGGTAAATATAAAAAAGGCTCTATTGCTGTTTAAATGTAGCGATGGCAAAAATCCTCCGATCCTCAAGGGGTAAAAAGAGGCAAACAATTAAAAGAATTCTTAAAATAAATAAATGTTTACTTTAATGTGTGTATCACACAGTCGTCCTGACTAGCTGGATGCAACTATGAAACTGGAAGTGAAATTGCAAACTGCAATACAGTAGAAAATGCAAATTCTCCAATACATAATTTGCTACAATGTTTACCTGGATGCGAGAACCGTTTCAGTGCCACAGGCATGACTAATCGATATCCGCATCAAGCTTTACTAAAATAGCCAGCACATCCCACTCTCACCTTGCGAGGCGAAACCAGACTCTCATGCAGTGAGATACGAGTGCATCGCACTACTGAACATAAGGTAGAATATCTCCTAATACATACACAGAATAAGGAATGCTATATCCAAATAAGTCATTCATCAATCCTTGTTTATATTACTTATGTCACAGCTATTATTAGCTATGCCATTTTGTGATTGAAAACTACAGTTCATAAGAAATCTATTAGGTTACTATAATTCTCAATATATAGCAAATGCTGCCATTAAAGAGAGACTGCGGACCAGTTTAACAGCACAGCCATGAATAAAAGTGAACTGCCATAGCCATGGATGTGGAGTCTAGATTATTTATGCTATGATTGGAGTAAGGGGTATGGTTAGCTAAAAATATCACTTATGTATTTACAGAATATTACATTAATATTTATATAAGAATGTATACTTCCTTTTTGTTCATTATTTCCATTTATGACTGGGAAAACAACCTGACCAATCAAAATGTGAAAAAAAAAATTGGAGGATACAACTTACTCTACAATTAAAGTGACAGGAAACCCCCCAATTTTCCTTGTCAAATGTTCTTCATTCTTTTGTTATCCTTTACAGAAGTAAGAGCATTGAACTACTGGCAGCTAGCTGAACACATCTAGCCAATCACAAGAGACAAATGTGTGCAGACACCAAACCAGCAGCTAGCTCCCACTAGTGTAGGATATGTGCGTATTCTTTTTTTAACAAGGGATAGCAAGAAAACGAAGCACATTTGAAACAATTTGCTTGTTATAAATATAATATATAGAAGCTACTTTTTATATGTATAGCTCTACAGAATCTGAAAATAAATTGATAATAAACTTTGACCAATGGGAAGAAGAATTCTGCTCTGCAGAAACAAGCCATCCATTCGGGCTTAAAGGGATATGAAACCCAAAAGGTTTATTTTGTGATTCAGACAAAGCATACAATTTTAAAGAATGTTTTTTTTTCTCCCCAATTTACTTATATCTTCCAATTTACTTTGTTCTCATATTCTGTGTTGAAGAGATACCTAGGTAGGCATATGGAACACTACATGTCAGGATATAGTGCTGCCCTCTAGTGCTCTTACAAAACTGCTGCCATATAGTGCTCCCGAAATGGGCCGGCTCCTAAGCTTACATCTTTACTTTTCAACAAAAGATACCAAGAGAACAAAGGGTAAATTGATAATAGAAGTAAATTAGAAAGTTGTTTAAAAATTGCATGCTCAGTCTGAATCATGTAAAAAAAAAAAAAAAATGAGTTTGATATCCCTTTAAGATTGTGTGGAAGAGGATTCATTTTCCAGCAGACAACAATTCTAAACACACACTGAAGAGGTGCCCAAGAAGGGCCAGGAGTGCTGATTAACAAGTTTTTGTCTCCACAACCGCTGGATTTCAACTCCACTGAACAACTTTGGAAACATTTGAAAAAGAAAGAGAAACAAACTTTATGCTTACCTGATAAATGTATTTATTTCCAGGCATGGAGAGTCCACAATTTCATTCCAATTACTAGTGGGAATTCAACTCCTGGCCAGCAGGAGAAGGCAAAGAGCACCCCAGCAGAGTTGTATAAGGGACACTGA
This sequence comes from Bombina bombina, assembly GCF_027579735.1. Classification (NCBI taxonomy): domain Eukaryota; kingdom Metazoa; phylum Chordata; class Amphibia; order Anura; family Bombinatoridae; genus Bombina; species Bombina bombina. The sequence goes on along the minus strand of NC_069499.1, from coordinate 55,147,139 downwards.
ACCCAATTTTTTTTCTGTCATGATTCAGATAGAGCATGAAATTTTAATCAACTTTCTACTTTACTTTTATTATCAATTTCTTTGTTGTAAATCTTAGCAGCCAACCCATTTTAGGTTCAGCACCATGGATAGCGCTTGCTTATTGGAGGCTTACATTTACTCACCAATAACAAGCATAACCCAGGTTCTCAACCAAAAATGGTCCAGCTCCTATGCATCACATTCCTGCTTTTTAAATAAAGAAAGCAAGAGAACAAAGAAAAACGGATAATAGGAGTAAATTAGAAAGTTGCTTAAAATTGCTTGATCTATCTGAATCATGATTTTTTTTTTTTTATTTAGTGTCCCTTTAAGGGCCATTATAGTGTAAAAATACATGCTCTCATTACATCGTCATTTTATCCCTAGTGACCCTAAAAAAAAAAAAAAGGGGTTTAGTGTCCTTTTAAGTGTCACTTCCCTTACCCATAACCCCCAGTCATTCCGCCGAAGGAAACAGAAAAGGAAAATAACACAAGGGTATAAAGGTGCCTGAGGTTTGTGCAAAAATACTGCAGTCTTAAATTTAAATAAGAGCGGGTCGTAGACTCTCCATGCCTGGAAAGAAAGAAATGTATCAGGTAAGCATAAATTTGGTTTTCTTTCCTATGGCATGGAGAGTTCATGATTTCATTCCAATTACTAGTGGGAACCAATACCCAAGCTAGAGGGCACAGAATGAAAAGGAGGGAGAACAAGACAGGCGGACCTAAACAGAAGGCACCACCACTTGAAAAACTCTCCTCCCAAAAGAAGCCTCAGCTGAGGCAAAAGTATTACATTTGTAGATTTGGAAAGGTATGCAATGAGGACCATGTGGCTGCCTTGCAGATTTGATCCACAGAAGTTTCATTTTTGAAAGCCCAGGAAGAAGAGACAGCTCCAGTGGAAAGAGCCACAATTCACCCAGGAGCCTTCTGAGAAGGATTGGGACAAAAAAAAAGAAAAAAAAAAAAAAAGAACAAACAACTTCCTGATTGATATTGTGATCCGACATTACCTTAGGAAGAAATCCCAGCTTAGTATGAAGGACCGCCTTATCCGAATGAAAAATAAAAAAGGTAAGGGGATCACACTGCAGACCCAAAAGCTCAGACTTTGCGAGCAGAAAAAAAACAAACTTTCCAAGATAACTACTTGATATCAACCAAAAGCATTGGCTCAAACGGAGCCTGCTGCAAAACCTTAGGAACAATATTAAGGGCCCAAGGAGGAGTAACTGGTTTAAACGCAGGCCTGATTCTGACCAAGGCCTGAACAAAGATTGAACATCTGTTAGATCTGCCAGACGTTTGAGCAAAAGAATAGACATTGCAGAAATCTGACCCTTCAGAGTGCTGACTGACAAACCTTTCTCCAGGTCCAAGTCTGAGTTCCTCCCTGGTGGTAGATGTATGCCACAGAGCAAAAGCTGCCCGATTGGAATCTGATAAACTGGACCAAAGCTAATTGAAGATTGCTTGCAATTCTAAGATGCTTATGGAAAGACCCTGATTTTTTAAGGAGCCCCAAACTGCTCCCCAGTCTGACAGGATGGCGTCCGTGGTCACATTCTCCCAGGAAGGTCTCAGAAAGTATGTACCATGAGACAGAAGGTCCTGTGAAAACCACCATGAAAGAGAGAATCTTGGTAGAGAATCCAGAGCTATCCTCTGTGAGAGATCTGAGTGGTGTCAGTTCCATTGACTGAGCATGCATAGCTGTAGCGGTCTCAGATGGAACCGAGCGAATGGAAAGATGTCCATGGAAGCAACCGCCAGACCAAATACCTCCATGCACTGAGCCACTGATGGATGGACAGAGGACTAAAGTGAAAGGCAAGAAGCTTGGATTTTCTGACATTTGTCAGGAAAAAAAATTACATGGGTAGAGAGCCTATAATTATTCCCAAGAAATACACCCTGGTATCTAGTACTAGGGAACCCTTTTCCAGATTCACCTTCCACCCATGGGAACATAGAATAGACAACATCTCTGTATGAGATTTTGCTAGCTGAAAAAATGGCGCTTTAACCAAGATGACGTCTAGGTAATGTGCCACCACTATTCCCTGAGATCAGACTAAAGACAAGAGAGCCCCTAGAACCTTTGTAAAGATTCGAGGAACTGTAGCCAGGCCAAAGGAAAAGGCAACAAAATTGAAAGGTTGGTCCAGAAAAGCAAACCGCAGAAAACAGTCGATGTTCCTTGTGAATGGGAACATGAAGATACGCATCCTTCAGATCCAAGGTAGACATAAACTGACCCTACCGGGCAGAAAGGAACAAATAGTTTCCATTTTGAAGGAAGGAACCTTGAGGAAGTTGTTGACACTTTAGGTCTAAAATGGGACGGAAAGTTCACTCTTTTTTTGGGAACCACAAAGAGATTTGAATATAATCCTTGACCCAATTCCTCTCCCAGGGAAGATAGTCCTTTATGAAAAATGTTTGTCCCTTCTATTGAAAGAGAAGGACATACAGTATATCCAAAATGAAGCATAATCCTGCACAGCAGAATACTGCAAATATACAGCAAAAAAGGATTAAAATAAGTAAATAGAATGCATATAGCAATCTATATCCAATGGTTTACTGCATAGAGAAAAGTTAAACCATGAAAAATAAAATTCCAAAACATACATTTAGAATTATTCACATGAAAAATAAGCAGATAATGCTTATAACAATCTCCTGTATACATTAAAGGTAAAAACAGAAGCTTGTATTTGGAAGTTATATCCGCAGACCAAGACTTTAACTAGAGAGGTCTGCAAGCTAGAACTGCAAGGCTGGATATCTTGGCTCCCAGTTTAACCACTTGCGTGCTGGCATCCCAGATAAAAGTATTAGCCAGCTTAGCATCTTGATCCTATCCTGGATTTCCTCTATAGAAAATAAATCGGATAAGGTATCACATCAATAAGATGCTGCCCCCACATCATTTTTAAGAAAGACTCTAGCTTCTTATCCATGAGATCCTTAAAAGAGACACTATCCCCAATAGGTATAGTGGTTTTCTTGGCCAGAGTAGAGATAGCTCCCTCTACCATAAGCACAGTGCGCCACAAGTTGCTCACAGCTTCAGCCACCATTTTCTTAAAAACAGGGGACGGGATAAAAAAGGAATTCTTCTCATCCCATTCCTGAGAAATAATTTCCACCATTAGGTCTGGAATTGAAAATTCTCAACAGATGAAGGAATAATATCAAACACTCTGTTCAAATTACTAGACTTCTTTGGGGTCTCAGCAACAGTAGAGTCGGAGTCTTCCAAAGTAGCAAGGACCACCTGCAACATTAACCAAAGGTGCTCCAGCTAAAATCTAATCTTAACTTCCTCTGGATCTACTGAACTAGGACTTGTGTCTCCATCTACAGACTCAGAGTCCGAAATCTCTCCATCAGATCTGCTGAGGAATGAGCTCCTTCAGATAAATGAGAAAGAGCGACTAACGCAGACGCGGAATCAGAACTCTTAGAATAAGAAATTACTAGTTTTTCTCTTCCTTTTCCCAGATAAAGGGAATGCTGACAAAGCTGCAGAAAACTGAAGAAGTTATTAGGGCAGCAAAATCCCCTGGCAAATAAATACCCCCAAGAACCTGTTAAAAGGAACCGCAGGGCACTGCCTGTGACAAAGATAAAGCTTGGGATGATTAAGGAGAGAGTTGAGGCATATTAGGACAACCTCGTCCTGAGAGATAACTGGCTCAGAAATGGATTCTTTTTCATGTATAACAAAGTCTTATTCAAGTATGTGGTACAAAATTGTGCAGGAGGAACAATAGGAACCTCCAAGCCAAAAAATAAATAAAAAAATAAATAAATAGAACTTATCATTGGTAGAAAAATCATTTAAAGAGTCCATAATAAAGGAAATATCTAATGCCCTTTAGGATAATTAGACCGAGTCTAATCTCAATAAAGAAATAGATTAAAATAAAATAACTAAATATACACAAAAAAAAATGCTGTTAACAGGGTCAGATTTCACTAAGTCTATCATAAGTTCATTGAGAGAGGCATACTAATGAGGCTCTTATGTTTGTATTTATTGATTGGCTACTGTAGACTCATCAATAGTTTTACTGTAAGGTCTATTTCCTTAAATTATACTATTCTAATTAGTTATATCCTACTAAGTATCCTATTATATATATATATAAGATAGATTTTAAGTTAGTGGGGTAGTAAATATAGAAACACCATTATGCAATACCCAAATCCCAGCTACTTAGACCATAGCAATAGCTGCCAGCGGGTGGGGTGGCACGATTCCATAGTCCTAGGAAAGATGCTACATGCTTAAACTAGAAATATTAGAAGGTTTAGATGCATATGTATAGGCTTATGATCAGCATCATATCATACGTATATTGAGACTATAGAAATCCTGTGAAATGGTAATACTCAGACTACTGCCCTACAGATCACTTCTATCAAATATCCAATAATAAGACCCACACGCTCAGCTGTAGCATTATGGTGTTATACTAAAGTAAACACTAGAGTAGTGGTATATTTAACCTCACACATTAGTCTTAGAGGTAAAAATACAGCCTATATATTAGGAGATATCTGGTTATTATGTTCCGCTAATAATCTGCGGTTTCTGCTACTAAGATATCCTTAGGTATAATACAGCGTTTATGGTTAGCTGCTTACAAGACCCAGGTCAACAGATCAGTGACACAAATAGTTAATGTTAATAAGACTCTAATTCCAATATTATAATATCATCAAAAGCCTGATCATAATATTGAAGAATTAATTTATCTGCTACATTAAAAAAGTTGCTAGGTGCTCACTAAAAACACAGGACTCCTCACCAAGACCCTAATCTTCCTGACATGTTTCACCGTTACCGGCTTTTTCAAAGGAATTACAGTGCCATCAGGTCCTCGGCTTTTTATGGCGTGTTAAAACACGCCCACAAGTGTGACGTCCATTTTGGGAGTTAGATTATTGGTTGCTGTCTTACTGCACGCTCATCTTGTTGACGTCAAAGGCGTAGAGACTGAAGTATTGGCTCAGGCACACACACCACTCGTGCTTTGACAGCATGTAAATACACAAACAGATTCATCGTATTGAGTTGAATGTCCATATTGACTTAACATATTTCAAATCCGTTTGGTAGCAGGGAAGTTTTTTATTTTATTGAAAGACACCGACGGTATATTACACCTAAACCCTCATGATGATATTAAACATCTATAGTTAGTTTAGGAGTGTATTAGATATCTATGAGATACACAATTTCGACTACAGAAGGTGACCTTAGTGTGGTTTTAATTTTAATTATTTGCTAATTTTACAAGTTATTGAATAAAATTTATGTTTTAATTAAGTATCGCAAGTTCATTTATCACATGCTGTCCTATTACATTTTGATCTACAAGCTACTAAACTCAAGTGCTATTTTGTGTATTCTTATAAAGAATAAGCCTCTCCTTGTTCGTTTAATAAATATCCAATGTTCAAATACACTAGCAACCTCCCCCGATATTAATTTAAAAACATAATTTATGTAAGAACTTACCTGATAAATTCATTTCTTTCATATTAGCAAGAGTCCATGAGCTAGTGACGTATGGGATATACATTCCTACCAGGAGGGGCAAAGTTTCCCAAACCTCAAAATGCCTATAAATACACCCCTCACCACACCCACAATTCAGTTTAACGAATAGCCAAGAAGTGGGGTGATAAGAAAGGAGCAAAAGCATCAAAAATAAGGAATTGGAATAATTGTGCTTTATACAAAAAAATCATAACCACCACAAAAAGGGTGGGCCTCGAGGACTCTTGCTAATATGAAAGAAATGAATTTATCAGGTAAGTTCTTACATAAATTATGTTTTCTTTCATGTAATTAGCAAGAGTCCATGAGCTAGTGACGTATGGGATAATAAATACCCAAGATGTGGAACTTCCACGCAAGAGTCACTAGAGAGGGAGGGATAAAATAAAGACAGCCAATTCCGCTGAAAAATAATAATCCACAACCCAAAACAAAAGTTTTAATCTTAATAATGAAAAAAAACTGAAATTATAAGCAGAAGAATCAAACTGAAACAGCTACCAGAAGTACTTTTCTACCAAAACCTGCTTCAGAAGAAGAAAACACATCAAAATGGTAGAATTTAGTAAAAGTATGCAAAGAAGACCAAGTTGCTGCTTTGCAAATCTGATCAACAGAAGCTTCATTCCTAAACGCCCAGTAAGTAGAAACTGACCTAGTAGAATGAGCCGTAATTCTTTGAGGCGGGGATTTACCCGACTACACATAAGCATGATGAATCAAAGACTTTAACCACAACGCCAAAGAAATGGCGGAGGCCTTCTGACCTTTCCTAGAACCAGAAAAGATAACAAATAGACTAGAAGTCTTCCTGAAATCTTTAGTAGCTTCAACATAATATTTCAAAGCTCTTACTACATCCAAAGAATGTAAAGATCTCTCCTATGAATTCGTAGGATTAGGACACAATGAAGGAACAACAATTTCTCTACTAATGTTGTTAGAATTCACAACCTTAGGTAAAAATTTAAATGAAGTCCGCAACACTGCCTTATCCTGATGAAAAATCAGAAAAGGAGATTCACAAGAAAGAGCAGATAACTCAGAAACTCTTCTAGCAGAAGAGATGGCCAAAAGGAACAGAACTTTCCAAGAAAGTAATTTAATGTCCAGAGAATGCATAGGTTCAAACGGAGGGGCTTGTAAAGCCCTCAGAACCAAATTAAGACTCCAAGGAGGAGAGACTGATTTAATGACAGGTTTAATACGAACCAAAGCCTGTACAAAACAATGAATATCAGGAAGATTAGCAATCTTTCTGTGAAAAAGAACAGAAAGAGCAGAGATTTGTCCTTTCAAGGAACTTGCAGACAAACCTTTATCCAAACCCTCCTGAAGGAACTGTAAAATTCTAGGAATTCTAAAAGAATGCCAAGAGAATTTACGAGAAGAACACCAAGAAATGTAAGTCTTCCAGACTCGATAATAAATCCTCCTAGACACAGATTTACGAGCCTGTAACATAGTATTAATTACTGAGTCAGAGAAACCTCTGACTAAGAATCAAGCGTTCAATTTCCATACCTTCAAATTTAATGATTTGAGATCCTGATGGAAAAATGGGCCTTGAGATAGAAGGTCTGGTCTTAACGGAAGTGTCCAAGGTTGGCAACTGGCCATCCGAATGAGATCCGCATACCAAAACCTGTGAGGCCATGCTGGAGCCACCAGCAGTACAAACGAACGTTCCATAAGAATTTTGGAAATCACTTTTGGAAGAAGAACTAGAGACGGAAAGATATAGGCAGGATGATAATTCCAAGGAAGCGACAATGCTTCCACTGCCTCCGCCTGAGGATCCCTGGATCTGGACAGATACCTGGGAAGTTTCTTGTTTAGATGAGAGGCCATCAGATCTATTTCTGGAAGTCCCCAGATTTGAACAATCTGAAGAAATACCTCTGGGTGAAGGGACCATTCGCCCGGATGTAACGTCTGGCGACTGAGATAATCCGCTTCCCAATTGTCTACACCTGGGATGTGAACAGCAGAGATTAGAGAGGAGCTGGATTCCGCCCATACAAGTATCCGAGATACTTCTTTCATAGCCTGAGGACTGTGAGTCCCACCCTGATGATTGACATATGCCACGGTTGTGACATTGTCTGTCTGAAAACAAATAAACGATTCTCTCTTCAGAAGAGGCCAGAACTGAAGAGCTCTGAAAATCGCACGGAGTTCCAAAATGTTGATTGGTAATCTCGCCTCCTGAGATTCCCAAACCCCCTGCGCTGTCAGAGATCCCCATACAGCTCCCCAACCTGACAGACTCGCATCTGTTGAGATTACAGTCAAGGTTGGACGAACAAAAGAAGCCCCTTGAACTAAACGATGGTGATCTATCCACCACGTCAGAGAGTGTCGTACATTGGGATTTAAGGATATTAATTGTGATATCATTGTATAATCCCTGCACCATTGGTTCAGCATACAAAGCTGAAGAGGTCGCATGTGAAAACAAGCAAAGGGGATCGCGTCCGATGCAGCAGTCATGAGACCTAGAATTTCCATGCATAAAGCTACCGAAGGGAATGATTGAGACTGAAGGTTTCGACAGGCTGAAACCAATTTCAGACATCTCTTTTCTGTTAGAGACAAGGACACTGAATCCATTTGAAAACCCAAAAAGGTTACCTTTGTCTGAGGAATCAACGAACTCTTTGGTAAATTGATCCTCCAACCATGTCTTTGAAGAAACGACACAAGTCGATTCGTATGAGATTCTGCAGAATGTGAAGACTGAGCAAGTACCAAGATATCGTCCAAATAAGGAAATACCGCAATACCCTGTTCTCTGATTACAGAGAGTAGGGCACCGAGAACCTTTGAAAAGATCCTTGGAGCTGTTGCTAGGCCAAACGGAAGGGCCACAAACTGGTAATGCTTGTCTAGAAAAGAGAATCTCAGAAACTGAAAGTGATCTGGATGAATCGGAATATGAAGATATGCATCCTGTAAATCTATTGTGGACATATAATGCCCTTGCTGAACAAAAGGCAGAATAGTCCTTATAGTTACCATTTTGAATGTTGGTATCCTTACATAATGATTCAATATCTTTAAATCCAGAACTGGTCTGAATGAATTCTCCTTCTTTGGTACAATGAATAGATTTGAGTAAAACCCCAGACCCTGTTCCAGAACTGGCAAAATTACTCCAGCCAACTCGAGATCTGAAACACATTTCAGAAATGCCTGAGCCTTCACTGGATTTATTGGAATGCAAGAGAGAAAAAAATCTCTTCGCAGGCGGCCTTACCTTGAAACCTTCACCACCTCCACGGGAGGCAAAGTTTGTAAAACTGAATTGTGGGTGTGGTGAGGGATGTATTTATAGGCATTTTGAGGTTTGGGAAACTTTGCCCCTCCTGGTAGGAATGTATATCCCATACGTCACTAGCTCATGGACTCTTGCTAATTACATGAAAGAAATACACAATTTCTGTGGTATAATAAAGGGTTTCTACTGAGATTTAACGTTAACCCTATAGTAGTGCCATTGGTCCATCTTTTTGTTTAAAAAGCTCACAATGTACCTCTACAGATGCAACTATTGTGACCTAGAAATTTTCACTTAAAGGGACAGTCTACACCAGAATTGTTTTAAAAGATAGATAATCCCTTTATTACCCATTCCCCAGTTTTGCATAACCAACACTGTTATAATAATACACTTTTAACCTCTGTGATTATCTTGTATCTAAGCCTCTGCAAACTGCCCCTTTATTTCAGTTCTTTTGACAGACTTGCAGTTTAGCCAATCAGTGCCTGCTCCCAGATAACTTCACGTGCACTGTGTTATCTATATGAAATACGTGAACTAACACCCTCTAGTGGTGAAAAACTGTTAAAATGCATTCTGAAAAGAGGTGGCCTTCAAGGCCTAAGAAATTAGCATATGAACTCCTAGGTTAAGCTTTCAACTAAGAATACCAAGAGAACAAAGCAAAATTGGTGATAAAAGTAAATTGGAAAATTGTTTAAAATTACATTCTCTATCTGAATCATGAAAGTTTATTTTGGCCTAGACTGTCCCTTTAAGGTCCTGCTTATTCAATCCCATTTGTTGATAAACATATTTCATCGAATAGTGTTTGCTGCTACCTATGTCCATTTCTACTGTTAGGAGGGGATTTTCATGCCCCTATTGTTTATGTCTCTTCCACTGCTAATAGCTCTATATAGTGGTTATATATATATATATTTATTTATTTACTAAGGGTCCAATAGCAACCCTATATGCACATTATCTACTGCGAGGTCCCTACCATGTCCCCTTATTAACACATACTAAAGTTTAAGGTCCAAGAGAGGGGATCTAGTTTTTCTTTAGCTTTGATATCTACAATTAGGGGTTATCTCTAATCTTACTATTACTGCTATTTCCCAAATATAAACAAAAATGAGGATGATATAACTAACGAGTGCCTAATAGAGTTTATGTCTTGCCATATTAAGGTGAGTTTAGCTCAATGAACACTGAGGTTTACCTCCAGACTTATAGTTAGTATTACGATTGCTAGGCCTTCAATGTACTTATGTATAGACATATATGAATAATTTGCTACATATTTTTTTATGTGAGTTGATGTACTTGCTATCTAACCACTTTGCACTCTACTTTTGTAAAATTGTAAGCTACTTCCTCAATAAAATAATAAAAAAAATAAAAAAACAATAACAGCAATTATTTGTGCAATTATTGTGTAAAGTAATTTATTTTTGCCCTGCACACTATGTACATTTAATTTTTGACTGGAATGTCCCTTTAAGCTCCGCTCTCCTAACCGCTTGTATTAAGTCTGAAGCGGAATAGCGGAAGGTCACATGTGCGCCTAAACTTCACTGCACAAAAAGAGAGGAAAAAAAAACAAAACAGCGCCAATAAGCGTAACTTCACATAAAACACTCTGTTAAGCCTCTTATCCATTATTAAGAAAACCGGAATAAGCGTTACTCCTGCCAACGTTCCCTATGCCAGTCTCTCAAAAGCCTCCAAAAGGGGATCCTATTAACCCCTTATTCCCACAGTGCCTTATCTAAATAATAAAATTGCATTTCACTGTCCATGATAAATCCCTGTAGAAAGGGACAAAAATGTCACTAAGTCCCACCAGGGAGCCTTGACCCTTGAACACACAGAGACATTAACCCCTGAAAGTGCTGACCTTCCCACCTAGAAAGGCAAAGCACTTACCCGTGTTCTGGTTGCAGGTCAGGAGCAACATCTAGGTGTGACAGAATACCAATAACTATCAGGGACCTATAGAGAAAGAAAAAACAAAGTAACCAACCCTGGTTTTCTATAATGGGGTAGCACTAATGTTAGAAGTTAAGCAAAGACTACCTTGCCGTCTTTTTAACTGCTAAAAGCCACCATTACTCTTACTAAAGAGATTGACATGGACACAGCAGAACCCCAATCCTTGGTTGCCCGGAAAAGTACCCATTAAAGGATTCATATCTTCAGACAATATCTCCGCACATCCTCCCGTGATAGAGGCAAAGAGAATCACTGGGGATTATGGGTAAGGGAAGTGACGATTAACAGCTCTGCTGGGATTCTCTTTGCCTCCTCCTGCTGGAATTCCCACTAGTAATTGGAATGAAATTGTGGACTCTCCATGCCATAGGAAAGAAATCACTAACATCTCTCTGGTGTGCTCTAAAGAAGTTAGACACCATACAGAGTTCAAGAAGGAGAGAGGAGAAAGGAGAGAGGAGAAAGGAGAGAGGAGAGAGGAGAGAGGAGAGAGGAGAGAGGAGAAATGAGAAAGGAGAGAGGAGAAAGGAGAGAGGAGAAGAGAAGAAAGAAGAAAGGGGAAAGAAGAGAGGAGAGAGAAGAAAGAGGAGAAAGAAGAGGAGAAAGAAGAGGAAGAAAGAAAGAGGAGAAAAAAGAGAGGAGAGAGAAGAGGAGAAAGAAGAAAGAGGAGAAAGATAAAAAAGAGTGACGGACTTGTGCTGTATACTGGACAATATACAGATATGTCTTAAATGAGTCACTTTTTAAAATAGATATCTCAAAAAGATTTTCAATGTTTCTTAAAAAAAAGAAAAGAAAATTTTGGCCATTAGATGTGCAAAGATTTTTTTTTTTTTTTTTTTTTTTTTTTTTTGGGATGAATCGTTTGTCATGAAAATAAATACATAAATTAGTTTACGATATATGATGATGGGGCTGTTTGGAATAGGTTTATTAATTAAATAAATCCATTCACCCTTTATTTCCTATGGGGAATATCTTCAGGGCAGCAGAGGAGCAGATGGACCTCAGCTTAAACTAAATAAAGTTAAATTCGTAGCTAGCAATGCTGCTACAAGCCAGCAGCAGCACACAAAAAGGTAGTTTTTTTTAATAGGGTCAGGATTGTTCAAGAACAAAAGTGAAACATATGTAGTTATTGAATGATACAGAAATCAATCAAAATGACAAGGACTATGATGGATTTTTATTGAAGAATGTAAGTCTTTCAAACCTTTAGGGCTCGATTTATCAAGCCCCTCTCTTCCCTTTGACTGCAGGTTCGCACAATAGGACCTGCAGTCAGGATTTATCAAGCAGTGGTCATCATACATTTTTATATGCATTTTTTTGAGGTATTAGCCCCTACTGAGTGCACAAGCTCACAGGGTATACGTATACTAGTCTGTAATTGGCTGATGTCTGTCGTATGGAAATAAATTTGCCAGGGGGGGGGGGGGGAAACAATGCTTTTGTGAAATTCAGAGTGTTATTGCATTGTCTTTTTATTATGCACTTGTTAATTAAGCAATTCTACTGTATTTAGCGTTTTTTGTAATCCCTTTTGGAGGAATGCAATGAATAACATTGACAAATTAATTGTTTTTCCCATTCATTCGAAACCAAAATGTACATGTCTACTTGTTACTGTTGGTGGCCAAAATCGGACATCACATTTGGCATTTATAACCTGAAAGTGATAATAGTTTTCATTTACATCACGATTAGAATTTTTTTTTTTTTTAATAACCTGGCAAAAAAATACTTCTTTATAAACGCCCACATGAAACGCAGGGTTGCAAGGCAACGCAATCATAAACAATACAAATTGGCATTATTTGGGTAAAGGAGCTGAAGCCTAACTCACTTGAAGGTCCAGTTATAATCATCTGTATACCGCTCCATGACATCCACTCGTTCCCCTGGGACGCTGCACACCGGTCTGTTCCAGTTATCTCGGATTCTCATGTACAAATTTCGTGTGTAGAAATTTTCAAAATCTTGATACAGCGGCACAAAATCCTACAATGCAGATAATCACAACATAGAATTCTAGAAGACAACACCAGGGGCTGAGAGATGTTAAAGCCTTGCTACAATGGTGCAAATGGACATTATAATCTAAAACTAAAATTGTTTATTAGACCAGGGCTTGATAAATCACAGAAACCAATGAGCAATGGCTCATAGAATTTTACAGGCTTCAAAAGTTTTTCTAAAAATTCTACACATCTATGGGAAAAAAAAAAAATGAATTTCTGTCTAAAAGAAATGTGTGTCTGGCTCTCTAAATTAAAAATTTTCAACTCCAGTATTAGAGCATTTTATTATTAAAACAAATCCTTTAACACATTCACAGGGGTTAAACACAGTTTGTAAACATGTACACCAGGTATGCCCCCGCCCTGTTTGGCTTGTGTCCTTAGGAGAGGCAATGCACTATGGTTACTAAAACCAACTTAACCCCTTACCCTGTACTTCAGCTGTCAATTTAAGTGTAGGGGGTTAAAAAAAAAAGCACAGGTCTTGGCGACAGCTGCGAGACTACACTTTTGCCGAATACCTTAAGACACCAAACCATTTAGGACAAGCGACATACAGGGTATGTCTGTGTCGTTAAGGGGTTAAACCAACTCCTTGCGACAAGCATGTTTAATGATAAAATTCCAAAAAAAAAATATAGCATTATTAGAGTATAATGTATAGATTAACAGAAACCAAGAAAACTGCCCCTGCTGTCACACAGAACATCAAGAACAGGGCTGGATGACTAACTGGGCAAATGCTTGTGCATTACATACATACATATATATATATATATACACACACATACATACATATACACACACACACACTTACATACATATATACAGGGAGTGCAGAATTATTAGGCAAATGAGTATTTTGACCACATCATCCTCTTTATGCATGTTGTCTTACTCCAAGCTATATAGGCTCGAAAGCCTACTACCAATTAAGCATATTAGGTGATGTGCATCTCTGTAATGAGAAGGGGTGTGGTCTAATGACATCAACACCCTATATCAGGTGTGCATAATTATTAGGCAACTTCCTTTCCTTTGGCAAAATGGGTCAAAAGAAGGACTTGACAGGCTCAGAAAAGTCAAAAATAGTGAGATATCTTGCAGAGGGATGCAGCACTCTTAAAATTGCAAAGCTTCTGAAGCGTGATCATCGAACAATCAAGCGTTTCATTCAAAATAGTCAACAGGGTCGCAAGAAGCGTGTGGAAAAACCAAGGCGCAAAATAACTGCCCATGAACTGAGAAAAGTCAAGCGTGCAGCTGCCAAGATGCCACTTGCCACCAGTTTGGCCATATTTCAGAGCTGCAACATCACTGGAGTGCCCAAAAGCACAAGGTGTGCAATACTCAGAGACATGGCCAAGGTAAGAAAGGCTGAAAGACGACCACCACTGAACAAGACACACAAGCTGAAACGTCAAGACTAGGCCAAGAAATATCTCAAGACTGATTTTTCTAAGGTTTTATGGACTGATGAAATGAGAGTGAGTCTTGATGGGCCAGATGGATGGGCCCGTGGCTGGATTGGTAAAGGGCAGAGAGCTCCAGTCCGACTCAGATGCCAGCAAGGTGGAGGTGGAGTACTGGTTTGGGCTGGTATCATCAAAGATGAGCTTGTGGGGCCTTTTCGGGTTGAGGATGGAGTCAAGCTCAACTCCCAGTCCTACTGCCATTTTCTGGAAGACACCTTCTTCAAGCAGTGGTACAGGAAGAAGTCTGCATCCTTCAAGAAAAACATGATTTTCATGCAGGAAAATGCTCCATCACACGTGTCCAAGTACTCCACAGCGTGGCTGGCAAGAAAGGGTATAAAAGAAGAAAATCTAATGACATGGCCTCCTTGTTCACCTGATCTGAACCCCATTGAGAAACTGTGGTCCATCATCAAATGTGAGATTTACAAGGAGGGAAAACAGTACACCTCTCTGAACAGTGTCTGGGAGGCTGTGGTTGCTGCTGCACGCAATGTTGATGGTGAACAGTTCAAAACACTGACAGAATCCATGGATGGCAGGCTTTTGAGTGTCCTTGCAAAGAAAGGTGGCTATATTGGTCACTGATTTGTTTTTGTTTTGTTTTTGAATGTCAGAAATGTATATTTGTGAATGTTGAGATGTTATATTGGTTTCACTGGTAAAAATAAATAATTGAAATGGGTATATTGGGTATATATTTGTTTTTTGTTAAGTTGCCTAATAATTATGCACAGTAATAGTCACCTGCACACACAGATATCCCCCTAAAATAGCTATAACTAAAAACAAACTAAAAACTACTTCCAAAACTATTCAGCTTTGATATTAATGAGTTTTTTGGGTTCATTGAGAACATGGTTGTTGTTCAATAATAAAATTAATCCTCAAAAATACAACTTGCCTAATAATTCTGCACTGTATGTATGTATGTATGTATGTATATATATATATATATATATATATTACACATATACATATTACACATATACATATTACACATATACATATTACACATATATACATATATACATATATACATATATATATATATATATATATATATATATATATACACACACACACATACATACACACATATATACATTAGTTGTACTGCCACTGCTATTTAAAGCATATAGCCTGTATCATATTGCTTTGCATAAGCCATCATTTCCTCATGTTCAAAGGAATAGAGTTTAAAAAATTCCTTTGAAACACAATACACCAAGTGCAAGCTCACAGGGGCAGGGAAGAGTTAAACATGACCACATCACTTACCTTCTGTTCACCCCTCTCCGTGGCATTGTGACATTTTTCTATCTTCCAGGCCCTGAGGAAATCTCGCAGGTATCCAAAGAGAGTGAGGATCCCATAGCCCATGTACGTGAGAACAGCCACCAGCATCGGAGTCTCTTCAAACGCTTCGTTAAACTGTCTCTTGTACAAGCCTCCATTGGGTAACTGGAAAAACAGAACAGTGATAAAGCCTGTTAGCAAAAGGTGAGAACAGTATCTCAGTGAAACAGCAGATCGATAAGGTGCTTGGTTTATGTCCCTCCATCACAGCTAGGTGACAACCTATTAATATGTCAGAGAAACATAGATTTTGACAGCAGATTACAACCAGAAGGCCCATCAAGTCTGCCCATGTTTGCTTCTAAAGAGTAGGTATAAATAATTCTCAGGATAGCCCTGTGCATATCCCAGGCATTCTGTTTGTCTACTACCTCAGCTGGAAGTCCATTTCATGAATCAGCTGCAGTATCTGATATGCACTCCCAGGAACCAATGCTGAAGCAACTAGCTGTAGGATCACGATCGCTTGTTGTAGTACTGCACCTTTTGTGAAAACGGATTTCTTAAAGGTGACACTAAACACCTAGTTGCAAGACAATTCTGTTGTGTTACTATAGAGTAACATTAGCCAAGTATAAACATTCTTAAAACAAGTTAACACCTTGTTTGCTATAATTGTTTTTCAATAACCAAACTCCATCCATGACTTTAGTTTGTAGGAGCCAATCCGGGCTTGATTCTACAGACAAACAATGATAGTTACATAGTTAAGTTAGTGTAAAATGCACTTATTTGCAGCTATCATCTGCTAAAGCAAAGTAGGGACAGATGTGTAGCAGGGTTAGCCTTGATATGTCTGCAGGGTGCCTTTCCAGTTTTTAGATATAGAAAATCCACTCTTTTTGAAGTTAAATTAAATGGATAAAAATAAATAATGAAATTATACTACAAAATTGTTTTATTCCACAGAACTAAACATTTTATACAATAATCCCAAGGTGTTTTTCTGTACCTTTAAATGACTAAATATAGCAGATTTTCTCTCCCTTGTCTCCTGTGAAAGAACTTTTATTTTTTAGATCATGTACCATTTTAGTTAACCCTCCCCAGAACAGTTCCTAGTTTATTTATATCCTTTGCACTGTACAACAGAAATCTGCCGAGGTGCGGGCTTCTCACAAATGTCTGTCACGTGACCGGTCTTGTTTGTATATTTGTTTGCATAGCACTGCAGAGTCTCCGCTTTTCCCTTTAGGACAACAGAATACTAAAATAATGGATATAAAATTGGCATCTGTAAATCTCCTGTAGTTCACAGGAGGGTCACTAAAGTCAAAATTAAGTTTCCAATATACTTCCAGTATCAAAATGTTAAAGGGACAGTCAAGTTAAAAAAAAAAAAAAAAAAATAGAAAACTTTAATGTTTTAAATAGGGCAAGTAATTTTAAACAACTTTCCAATTTACTTGTATTACCAATTTTGCTTTGCTCTCTTGGTATTCTTAGTTGAAAGCTAAACCTAGGAGGTTCATATGCTAATTTCTTAGACCTTGAAGGCCGCCTCTAATATGAAATAATTTTGACAGTTATTCACCACTAGAGGGCGTTAGTTCATGTGTTTCACATAGATAACATTGAGCTCAGGCACGTGAAGCTCCTTGGAGTCAGCACTGATTGGCTAAAAATGCAAGTCTGTCAAAAGAACTGAAATATGGGGGCAGTTTGCAGAGGTTTAGATACAAGGAAATGACAGAGATAAAAAGTGTACTAATAAAACTGTTGGTTATGCAAAACTGGGTAATGGGTAATAAAGGGATTATCTACCTTTTTAAACAACAAACATTCTGGTGTTTACTGTCCCTTTAAGATTCTTTTTATAGGCACACTTTCTGAGGTACCAGCTCCTACTGAGCATGTGCAAAAGTACACAATATATGTATATGTATTTTGTGATTGGCTGATGGCTGTCACATGATACAAGGTGAAGAGAAAATTTGATTAAAGGGACACTCAAGTCAAAATTAAACTTTCATGATTCAGGTAGAGCAGCAATTTTAAACAACTTTCCAATTCACTCCCGTTAACAAAATGTGCACAGTAATTTTATATTTACACTTTCTGAGTCACCAGCTCCTACTGAGCATGTGCAAGACTTCACAAAATATACGTATATGCATTTGTGATTGGCTGATGGCTGTCACATGATGCAGGAGTGGAAATAGACAGAACTTTGAAATTTGTCAAAAAAAAATAAATCTACTACTCCTTTGAAGTTTAGAATAAGTGCTATTGCATTGTCTTTTTATCATGCATTTGTTGATTATGCAAATCTACTGTATTTACTGGTCCTATAAAGGGACACTAAACCCACATTTTTTATTTCACAATTCAGATAGAGCAGCAATTTTAAGCAGCTTTCAAATTTACTCCTATTTTCAATTTTAATTCATTCTCTTGCTATCTTTATTTGAAAAAGCAGGAATCTAAGCCAAAGAGCCGGCCCAATTTTGGTTCAAAACCTGGGTTATGCTTGCTTATTGGTTTGCTAAATGTACCCACAAATCAGCAAGCGCTATCCAGGGTGCTGAACCAACAATAGGCCGGCTCCTTAGCATTTATTCCTGCTCTTTCAAATAAAGATAACAAAATAATGAAGAAAAATTAACAATAGGAATAAATTAGAAATTTGCTTAACCTCTTAAGGACATATGACGGAAATTTTTCGTCATAAAACAATTGAGCAAACTGAAAGCTGTGTCCTTAAAGGGTTAAAATTGCAAGCTCTATCTGAATCATTAAAGAAAAATGTTGGGTTTAGTGTCCCTTTAACTTTGGAATTAGCCAGAAAATATTCTACTGCTAATTTCAAATTCAAAATGAGTGCTATTGTAGTCTCTTTTATTCTGTGTTCATCGGTTATTCAAATTTCACTATATTAAAGGGACAGTCTAGGCCAAAATAAACTTTCATGATTCAGATAGAGCATGTAATTTTAAACAATTTTCCAATTTACTTTTATCACCAATTTTGCTTTGTTCTCTTGGTATTCTTAGTTGAAAGCTTAACCTAGGAGGTTCATATGCTGATTTCTTAGACCTTGAAGCCCACCTCTTTCAGATTGCATTTTAACAGTTTTTCACCACTAGAGGGTGTTAGTTCACATATTTCATATAGATAACACTGTGCTCGTGCACGAGAAGTTATCTGGGAGCAGGCACTGATTGGCTAGACTGCAAGTCTGTCAAAAGAACTGAAAAAAGGGGCAGTTTGCAGAGGCTTAGATACAAGGTAATCACAGAGGTTAAAAGTATATTATTATAAATGTGTTAGTTATGCAAAACTGGGAAATGGGTAATAAAGGGATTATCTATCTTTTAAAACAACAAAGATTCTGGTGTAGGCTGTCCCTTTAAATGGACCTTTAACTAGTGATCTATAATGTGGCATAAGAACTTCTTTGTGCTGATCTTTTTCTATTTATTTATTTTTTGTATTTATATACAACCAAATATACTACTGACCTTACCTGATACACCACTGCATTGTGAATTGAATGTTTTTTCACCTATAAAAATAATTCCCTTTTTGTTATGCTCAGCAAAGTGTCAGTGAGATTAGAATTAATCTTTGTGTCTTTGCATTGCAGATTATCCCTGGTTCAAAGCGATCATACAGCTTGTTGGAAAACAAATTACAAATAAAAATACTGCCCCCATTATTAGTAAGGCTCACTCATTAGCCAAGGACTTGATAAAAGACGACCAAATTCTGGTTCCTAAAGTTTTCAGATTACTCCCTGTAAATATGAATATAAATAATTGACTACATTAATGTATTTTTTTTTTTTAAGTTTATTTGGATGATGAATAGTTTCAAATTCCAGAGTTTTGTTGGTAAAGGATAACAGAGAGTATGTTCTTAGAAATGCCCTACACTGACTCACTGATTTTGTTATTACTACCACATAAAAAAACTGGCTGATCAAGTATCTCACTAACTTTCCTGGGACAGGGGTGAGTGTACAGATCCGTTATGTGATGAGGGAGCAGTATGCTGCGCAGGCCTTTGGCACAGAGAGAGGAAGTGTGCTGTGTAGGCCTCTGGTTTGGGTTGTTAATGGTCTTCAACAAAACAGCTGAATGAAGGAGAAATATGGGGAGCCAAGACCCCCCAAAAAAGTATACACTGATAGCACTCCAGAGTCCAAAAAGGTGTTTCAGTCACAATTGTATAGAAGGACAATATCTGAATATTGGATATGACAATTGGGTCAGATAGTATGGTTAATTAAAATATAACTTTTATTAAGAAAAAATTAAAAATAACAAAAACACAAACATACAAGTTAAAACTACATTGAGGGGGCAAATCAGCGGAATAAATAGATGCTAGTGATATAGCATCTTTCTGGGCTCACTAATAGGACAATCTGTATAGTATCTATTAAGGAGGAAACTACTAGCATAAATGGCTAGCAATAAGTATTATATACCTCCAACAATAGCAAAATATAAAAATAGTATTAGAAAATAATAGCTGCTGCTCAATATAGTTTGTGTACCAGATCAGAAGGAATGTAAAGGTATTAGGGGTTGAACCCTCTATGTAACTGGGGTTTAACTATCACAAAATAGCTTTACTAAGTTACATTCAACTTATGAATTGACACAAAAATATATATAAGTCACTATAAGATTAAGCTACCATGCTATAACACTAAAGATCAGAATGTAGCAATAATTGGTTGATCCTTTTGTCAGTGTTAAACAATATGATGCCTGGTAATCATATACACATACGTGCTAAGAAGTGTTAGAGCAATGGTTAACATCTGTGTGTATATTGTAACCAAGTATAATGGATCTATAGCACACAATGAGTTAATGAAAGTTTACATTTATACAGACTTGCAATGTGCTTATTGCACTGAAGTGCTGTGGGTTGGAGATAAAATGAAACAAAATAACTAATTGTAAATTGAAACAGTTTAATGTTGATCTCCTAGTGGTATAATTGTATAAAGTTACACTAAAGATAAGGCAAAAAGCCAAATGTATTAATATTGTTGTGTATATCTGAGTGTATACTTTGCACAATAAAAACGATAGCAGCTAGGGTTAAATATAGGTATCAAATACAAGAATAACAGGTTAGACTGTCCTAGCTAGTAACGTCATGGGTGTTTGTTACCTGTTGTGTTAACCTTACAACCAGGGTTAACAGATATTTCTCAGCACTTCTTAGGTTGAATTGTCAGTTGAAGTGAGTTAACTCAATGTTTAGATATTGATGGTACCGAGCTTATAACATCTATTAGGTAGTAACTCGAGTTAGAAGTGTGGAAACAAAAATACTGTTCTATATTAAATTGACAAGTGTCATGTTTATAGAAAATCATAAGTGTCAACAATGCTTGTGGTACTTCGATTGAGCTGTGCTTAATCGGTTTGAACTAGAGGAGTTCATAAGACCGGAATAGTTATAGTCTATTTACCAATAAGCGTCCCCAATAGACTTAAGCTTAAAAGTGAAAACTATGCCGGCTTATTAGTATAAGATTAACAAGTTAAATCCAAAACCCCTACCAAAACCCCTATAAAGCTAAAATTATCAAGATAAACTGGAAATATAACAACGGTTAAACAACTGAGTCCATTACATAAAGGGTCACGCTGATCGTGCCACCAGAACGCTGCCTAAAACACAGGAGTTCACTAGATTCCTCACCAGAGCCCTGACATGTTTCGCCGCTTGTCGGCATTTTCGAAGGGTGCGCGCGCAGCGCGCAATGATGACTTTATATAGACTGTCAGTGAATCCCTCCTCCTTAATGACGTAAGCGAATAGGTGGATTGCAGTATAACATGTGATGTATGCTTGAAGAATGATATCCATGGCTAAAACAACGTGACGTATAACAGAAGTTAATTACTAAAGAATTATAATACCTTGAATCTTATGTGCTGCAATTATGAATTTTAAGCAAATAAATAAAAAGGATGTATTTTATATTTCCTTTTGGTTATTAACCATCACACTTTTTCACAAGACAAACGATAATGTAAAAACACAATATATAGGATATATACTAAATATAAAGTATATGTGATAATCTCTTGTAGTTCAATTAACAAAGAGTGACATATTTGTAAAGTGCTGATTGTGTGATAGAGAATGTTTGAAAAAAGTGATAAAAGGGAAAATTAAAGAGGAAAATTAAAATATATACTGATGAAATTATTCTGTGAAATACACATTAAATTAAATGAATTAAGTGTGCAAATTAAATTATAAGTTAATGCATTAATAAATTATAGCATTGATCAGTTGTGCAGGCGGTGTACCAAACATTCACAAGTTTAATTTAAATTGTACTGATAGGTGAATTAATTTCCAATGTTATTTTCCATATTTGTTCAAAATAAGAACAATTTATTTCCAAGGATATTTTTTCTTAAGATATCCAACTTACGTCCATGTATGATATCAATATTGAAAAAAGGGGGGGGGGGGTGGGACAAACTTGTGAATTTGTTTTATAAAAATGCTACAAAGTTATTGTATTCATTGAGTCCAAATGGTTGAATTGAATTCAGCAAATATATCCATCTACTTTCAGCTCTCAAAATAGCTTGTTCCATATTTCCACCTCTGATTCCCAACTCCACTTTCTGTATACCCCAACATTTAAGATCGGACTGTTTGGATTTGTGGGTTTGTAGAAAGTGTCCGTCAAGCTGGTAAAACCATTACCTCAGTTGCCAGTCTTTAACTGCATTTTTAATATTTTTGAGATGTTCTTGTAGTCTCACTCTGATTTTTCTGGACGTCATACCTACATAGAATTTTTGACAATTGCATTGGAGTACATAGATAACTCCTTCAGTTGTACAATCTATATGGGCCTTAATTTCATGCATTTTCCCAAAACGGTCCTCTATAACGTTGTTTTTTCTCAAGAAGCTGCACGTACTGCAAGTGCCACATTTAAAGGAACCATGTTTGAGCTGTGTTCGAGTTCTAGTACCTTTTAAATAGCTAGGACTAATCATATCCTTTAAGTTTGGTGCACTTCTATACCCAACTTGTATTCTTTCTCCCAAAATTTTAGATAGAGAATGGTCAGATTGCAGAACATGCCAATGTTCTTGTAAGATTTTAATCACTTCTGCTGTTTTCGAGTTCTATGTAGTGATAAACCCGACTATTTCTTGTTGGGTTTGATCTGATTGTTTGGGTTTCAATAGCCGATGTCTAGATGTAATTTTAGCTCTGTATTCTGCTCTTTTTATTGATCTCCTACGATAACCTCTTTGTAATAGTCTGTTGTAGTGCCATTGGTATATTCTCCTTTTCTTTAAAACAGCTGGATGATCTGGGAAAATCACAAGGTGGTTTTCTGATTAAACTAGATCAAATAGGGACTGTCATTCTCACATAATGCTTTACTTAAAGAAAACTACCTCAAGGTGGCTTTTAGATGGTACTTGCACCCAACTAGGTTTGGGAGTTCTGAGGGCTCATCCCCAAAGCTTTGCTTCAGGAGATGCCGCGATAGAGGGACATATATGCACATGTGGTGGCATTGCGACAAAATTAGAGAGACTTGAGAGAGAACCTCTGATCTCCTTAGTTCCATTTTCCAGAAGGAAATCACATTATCTCCTGAACATGCATTTTTACATTTCCCTTTACTACATATACCGAAACAACATCAAAAGTTAGTTATGACAATATGTACAGTGGTAAGAATTAGCGTGGCACAGTTTTGGAAATCTACGCCCCCTAGTTTTGCGTTCATTGAAAAAAAAAAAAAAGATAGCACACCATTATGAAATGGCAAACATGGCAGCAGAAACTCTAAAGAAAATTTTGTTATACAATGGGAACCATTTATTATGTACCATGAAGCTAGAGAACGGAGAAATATCGAACCTTTACAGTAGATATGTAGAGTAAGATTAAGAACACGACGGAGAGCCGGGGCCTATCACCTATTTATTACCTTGTTAAAGAGTTACTTTAACAAGGTAGAGAAGGTCTACAGAGAATAAACTAAAATGGAAATTTGGTGATTACACTATGTTAATTATACATGCCTGAGTATGTTATTGTTATTATAAAAACGTAATAAAAATTATTTCAAATTAAACTAAATCAAATCCCATAGGTCTGGCACTCCTGCCTCAGGGACGGCAATTATTCCATGCAGGCCCGGGCAATGAAAAGGCGTATTCCATGCAGGCCCGGGTGACACCCAGGCAATCCCATGCAGGCCTGTGCTACGGCAAGGCGTATTCCATGCAGGCCCGGGCCACGGCAAGGTGTATTATGCGCAGGCCCGGGCGATGAAAAAAAGGGTATTCCATGCAGGCCCGGGTGACACCCAGGCGTATTCCATGCAGGCCCGGGCGACACCCAGGCGTATTCCATGCAGGTCCGGGCGACACCCAGGCGTATTATGCACAGGCCTCTGCAGCTTATTCCGTACAGGCGACGAAGGGGAAGATATGTACAATGCATATCTAAAGAGGAATGGACTGGGAATTCCTGAGTGTAAATACTGTTGAGCTTTTCCATTTTGTTTATTTAACCTTTTCCTGTAATTTCAATTTTTAAAAAAGGTTATGTTTTTCCTGAATTCTAAGAACTGGATGTGCACACTACAAACTTCACAAGCTTAACCCTGCAACATATATGTCCCTACCTGGCCCCAGCAGAGGTGATAAGATACTGCCAAACCATACATGCTTTCTTAACAAAAATGCCAGCCTTGTCTACTCCAGAAAAAAGTTTGGATGGGCTTCTCTAAATAAGGCAAGTGGTGGTTGGAGTTTAGCTTTAGAAAAACAATGGTTGCAAATAAAGTGTAAACTGATTCACAAACTTTTCGCACTTGGATGGTATTGAATTGCACAACTATACAAAAAGATGGCCATAAAAATGAGTTCTCTCTTTAATGGAATACGAGTCTGAAACATTTTTAAAATGATTAATATTTGTATAAACAATTATTATCCAACATTACTGTTCTATTTCTGTCGGTTCTAATATAGTCAGTGCTGCACATACATAACCGGTTATTCATACACAAGCAAGCTGGAGATTTACAGCGGGCGGCACAAATTCTTCCTAGTTCCCTGACAAACAGCAGGATTAGTTTCTAAGAACGCGCACACTCACCATTCAGTTTATAAACAGAGGTCAGGTCACACCTAAAGATACAGCAGACAAACTGTTATTGCATTTTACAACATGCTAAACTAACAAAGGAAATGATGGTGTGTTGCCAAGTGTGAGCGCTCTACTGAAACGGCCTTTGTTTTAATGCATTAAGTGCAGAATCTCACAGGGCCCCCAGTAAATGCTCCCACAGATCTGACTGACATTCCTGATGCACTGGAGGAATGAGACATTCATTGTTTCTGACAAGTGGGCTCAGCCAGCTAGTGCCAGCTGCAGCATAGGTACTGGGAGAACAGAATGTCGTGCAACCCCAAAAAATATAAAATAAAAGGTAACTATGGAATTGCAAACGATATAAATAGAATCAGAATGGATAACAAGGCCACATAGTACTGTATCAAGTTATCAGAAGATCACCCTTAAAGGGGTAAAAATGTTACATCACTTGAAATTGATGCAGCATAGCTGTAAAAAGCAGACTAGAAAATATCACCTAAACATCTTGATGTAAAAAAGGAAGATATTTTACCTCACAATTTCCTCAGTCGTGTTATTTCCCCGATTTCAGTGAAATCTTATGAGATCACAGTAAAGCAAAGTGCGACGTCAGCAATGTTGAAGCCGATTGGGTTGGGGGGGGGGGTTTAAGATGCAGCTGAGAGTAGCTGAAAAATAACTGTTCACAGAGCAATTACTTTTGTGAGCTGAAGAAACGTTGAGGTAAAATATCTTCCTTTTTTACATAGAGATGGTGAAATGTTTTAGTCAGCTTTTTACACTTCTGCTACATCACTTTCAAGCGATTTAGCATATGGATATGTTCCTTTAACACACTGTTCTGTGTTTAAAAGGGATACAAGTAAAAATGACACTTTTACAATTCAGATAGAAAATAAACTTAACATTGTCCTTTCCATGAAAGCATGTGACCCGAGTACAACGTGGCAGCAGTGTGTGTAGCAATGTTACACAAGTAGCATGCAGCAGGAGGTGCATGCTGGGTGACAGTGCCAAACACACAGCTCTCCCTTTATTAACTACTGCACATAGTTTGGAGGTCTATCGATGACAGAGACACTCAGTGTTCAGTTTTTGTAATTAAACAGTGCTTCTAACTATACAGCACTAGCGTAGTTTAGCAGAGTGGCTGATGCTATTCCACTCTACAGATTGTTTGTAGAACATTAGAACATGTGATGATTTAAGGGCACAGCGTCTGGGTCTTTTTTTTTTTTTTTTTAAGGAACAGAGAAGTAAAGATGAAAAAACATAATTTATGCTTACCTGATAAATTCCTTTCTTCTGTAGTGTGATCAGTCCACGGGTCATCATTACTTCTGGGATATTACTCCTCCCCAACAGGAAGTGCAAGAGGATTCACCCAGCAGAGCTGCATATAGCTCCTCCCCTCTACGTCACTCCCAGTCATTCGACCAAGGACCAACGAGAAAGGAAAAGCCAAGGGTGAAGTGGTGACTGGAGTATAAATTAAAAAAAATATTTACCTGCCTTAAAAACAGGGCGGGCCGTGGACTGATCACACTACAGAAGAAAGGAATTTATCAGGTAAGCATAAATTATGTTTTCTTCTGTTAAGTGTGATCAGTCCACGGGTCATCATTACTTCTGGGATACCAATACCAAAGCAAAAGTACACGGATGACGGGAGGGATAGGCAGGCTCTTTATACAGAAGGAACCACTGCCTGAAGAACCTTTCTCCCAAAAATAGCCTCCGATGAAGCAAAAGTGTCAAATTTGTAAAATTTGGAAAAAGTATGAAGCGAAGACCAAGTTGCAGCCTTGCAAATCTGTTCAACAGAGGCCTCATTCTTGAAGGCCCAAGTGGAAGCCACAGCTCTAGTAGAATGAGCTGTAATTCTTTCAGGAGGCTGCTGTCCAGCAGTCTCATAAGCTAAACGAATTATGCTACGAAGCCAAAAAGAAAGAGAGGTAGCGGAAGCTTTTTGACCTCTCCTCTGCCCAGAGTAAATGACAAACAGAGAAGACGTTTGTCGAAATTCCTTAGTTGCCTGTAAGTAAAATTTTAGAGCACGGACTACATCCAGGTTGTGCAGTAGACGTTCCTTCTTTGAAGAAGGATTTGGGCATAAAGAAGGAACAACAATCTCTTGATTGATATTCCTGTTAGTAACTACCTTAGGTAAGAACCCAGGTTTAGTACGCAGGACTACCTTATCCGAATGAAAAATCAAATAAGGAGAATCACAATGTAAGGCTGATAATTCAGAGACTCTTCGAGCCGAGGAAATAGCCATTAAAAATAGAACTTTCCAAGATAACAACTTTATATCAATGGAATGAAGGGGTTCAAACGGAACGCCCTGTAAAACATTAAGAACAAGGTTTAAACTCCATGGTGGAGCAACAGTTTTAAACACAGGCTTAATTCTGGCCAAAGCCTGACAAAAAGCCTGGACGTCAGGAACTTCTGACAGACGTTTGTGTAACAGAATGGACAGAGCTGAGATCTGTCCCTTTAATGAACTAGCAGATAAACTTGCAACTTGGAAATACAATTCAATTAGAATAATATTAAAATGTACTGTGCCTTTAAGAAGCACAGAAGATCTATGACAGTTGAAAATTAATAAATTGAAACAGTTATAGCCTCAATCCTTGTAAACAACACAACTTTAGCAAAGGTTTAATCCCATTAGCAAAGATAACAAATTCTGAAAGCAGGAAACAAATTACAGAATAAACGTTTTTTATCTCAGTCAAACTATAATTCTCACAGCTCTGCTGAGAGAAATTACCTCCCTCAAAATAAGTTTTGAAGACCCCTGAGCTCTGTAGAGATGAACCGGATCATGCAGGGAATACAATGAGTTGCTGACTGAAATATTTGATGCATAGAAAAAGCGCCAAAAAACGGCCCCTCCCCCTCACACACAGCAGTGAGGGAGAACAGAAACTGTCAGAAAAACAGATTAAGCAACTGCCAAGTGGAAAAATGGTGCCCAAACATTTATTCACACAGTACCTCAGCAAATGAAAACGATTTTACATTCCAGCAAAAACGTTAAACATAATCTCTAGTTATTAAACAGCTTTATATATTTCTTACAGTGTAATTCTAGTGAAGTACCATTCCCCAGAATACTGAAGTGTAAAGTATACATACATGACATTATATCGGTATGGCAGGATTTTCTCATCAATTCCATTGTCAGAAAATAAAAACTGCTACATACCTCTATGCAGATTCATCTGCCCCGCTGTCCCCTGATCTGAAGTTTACCTCACTCCTCAGATGGCCGAGAACAGCAATATGATCTTAACTACTCCGGCTAAAATCATAGCAAAACTCTGGTAGATTCTTCTTCAAACTCTGCCAGAGAGGTAATAACACACTCCGGTGCTATTTTAAAATAACAAACTTTTGATTGAAGATATAAAACTAAGTATAATCACCATAGTCCTCTCACACATCCTATCTAGTCGTTGGGTGCAAGAGAATGACTGGGAGTGACGTAGAGGGGAGGAGCTATATGCAGCTCTGCTGGGTGAATCCTCTTGCACTTCCTGTTGGGGAGGAGTAATATCCCAGAAGTAATGATGACCCGTGGACTGATCACACTTAACAGAAGAAAAAACTTTCATGATACAGAGATCACGATTGCTTTAAAACATTTCTAAATTTACTTCTATATTCAAATTTGCAGAGGTATGCCCAAGCCTGCACGTATTGTGGTGCACTTTATGGCAGCAGTGTTTGCAACAATGTTATAAATGTGCTCAAGACACTTGCATGCTCCTGAGCCTACCTCAGTTATTGATACAAAATATTTAGTTATGTGTAGAACCCCCCCCCCCCCCCCGCCACATACAACTGCATTATACTTTTGTGATCTGTTCTACATGTAATTAAAAGGGACACTGAACCCAAATTTTTTCTTTCGGAATTCAGATAGAGCATTCAATTTTAAACGACTTTCTAATTTACTCCTATTATCAAATTTTCTTCATTCGCTTGGTATCTTTATTTGAAAAGCAAGAAAGTTTAGAAGCAGGCCCATTTTTGGTGAACAACCTGGGTTGTTCTTGCTGATTGGTGGATAAATTCACCTACTAATAAACAAGTGTTGTTCAGAGTCCTGAACCAAAAATTGGCTGGATTCGTATCTTAGATGCCTTCTTTTTTAAATAAAGATAGCAAGAGAACGAAGAAAAATTGATAATAGAAGTAAATTAGAAAGTTGCTTAAAGGGACACTCAAGTCCAAAAAAAACCTTCATGATTCAGATAGGGCATGTAATTTTAAACAACTTTCCAATTTACTTTTATTACCAATTTTGCTTTGTTCTCTTGGTATTGTTAGTTGAAAGCTAAACCTAGGAGGTTCATATGCTAATTTCTTAGACCTTGAAGGCTGCCTCTTATCTAAATGCATTTTGGTAGTTTTTCACCACTAGAGCGCATTAGTTCATGTGTTTCATATAGATAACATTGAGCTCATGCACGTGAATTTACCATGGAGTCAGCTCTGATTGGCTAAAATGCAAGTCTGTCAAAAGATCTGAGATAAGGAGGCAGTCTGCTGAGGCTTAGATACAAGGTATTACAGAGGTAAAAAGTGTATAATTATAACTGTGTTGGTTATGCAAAACTGGGGAATTGGTAATGAAGGGATTATCTAACTTTTAAAACAACAAAAATTCTGGTGTTGAATGTCCCTTTAAAATTGCTGCTCTATCTGAATCATGACAGAAACAATTTGGTTTTAGTATCCCTTTAAGTTACAAAAATTGAGAGCTTTCTAAAGCTCATAACATTAAATGCACACTACAAACTACTCAAGGCTAACCATGATACACGTATGCCCTAATTGGTTTGATAACAGATAACAACTGAAAAATAATGCACATTATACTACCATTATGATGACTATGTTTAGCCTTGTTGTCTGCAGAATCAAACTCAGATTGGCTCTCACATATAAGGTAAGTGAAGTTTGGCTACTGACAAAAACAAGATAATTTGTTTTAAAATGTTTAGACTTGGCTGATATGTTATTTTATAGCAAGACAAGTGAAATGTTGTATAATTACAAGTTGTTTACTGTCCCTTTAAAAAGGGACATGAAACCCAAATCTGTTCTTTCATGATTCAGACAGAGTATACAATTTTAAACAACTTTCCAGTTTACTTCTATTATCTAACTTGCTTCAGTCTCTTGTTATCCTTTGTTAAAGAACCACTACTGGGAGCCAGCTGAAAACATTGGGTGAGCCAACATAGGGCCACTAATCAGGAGCTTCTGAGCCTACCTAGGTATGCTATTTTGGCAAAGGATACCAGGAGAACAAAACAAATCATATAAGTCAATTGGAAAGTTGTACTAGGCTATTGTGATAGAGATTATATATATATATATATATATATATATATATATATATATATATTGTGTACAGTATATATCTACTGTGTACAGTATATATCTATCTCATGTGTATGTAACTAGTACACAATGGGTCTTGTACCTCTCCTTGTCAAAAAAAAGTGGTTGCAACCATCCTAGACCACAAAACAAAGTACCGCTGCCCTGTGTTTCTTTGTGGTTTCAGGAAGATAAACAAATCAAACTCGCACACGCAATATTCAAGCTCAAGCAGTGTGTGCACGGATTAGTTTCTCACGTCAGGTCACATGTTGCTAGCTCTAGTTAGTGAAGGTCACAGATTAATGTACTTAAGCACTGCAGGGAAACACTCATTAAAAGGGAGACTGTAATAAAAAAAATCCTTATGCATATTAAAAAACAAACTTTGCAATTAAAAGGCCTATTTTTCTTGCTTCTAATGTACTTTTGTGTACAAAACAAACTCTCTAAACTAGGTTTCCTTCAGAATGCATTAAACTGCCCAAACTAGCTACATATTAGACAGTGATTGATTAGAACACTGGACAATTTACAGATAGTTCTAACTCACCACAGACAAAGGATAAAAGATATTTACATTAACCAGATTTTTCAAATAGTTTTCTGACCAATAATTAATAAAGTGAGCTTTCAATGCTTGTAAAATATTTCATTTTGAATATAGGTCTTCCTTGATTCAGTACATTTGTTTATATAAAATGTTCATATACAAAAACAAGTCACTTTTAAATGGTCATTTTATTTTGCTAGGAAAATTTGCATAGTTTTACAGATTAGGGACACACCCGCGGCTAAACATAAACAACCATTGCACAGTATGTAGGAGGGTCAGGGATATGAATGGCACAGAATGCACTCCAGCCTCTATGGGAATAGTGGGAAAACTACAATCTCAGATTTAAATTACAGGTCAAGCAGGCAAAATAATTAATGAAAGCATATTGCAAAGTTTTTCACATTAAACGTCTAAACCTTTTATGGGGAATTAAATTAATTTTAAAATAGGAAGTTTGGGGTTTTACATTTTTTTTAAAGTATTCACAGTTGAAGGTTAAAAAAAATAAAACAAATTAAAGTTAAATGGACATGGGAGTGATTAATAAATGGGAATTAAACATGAATATATATATAGTGTAATATAAATCAAAGCACTCACTGGTCTTATATTGTGATCAACACTTGTAGTTTATTCTTAGTGACGTTTCAGGGTGTTCACCCCTTCATCAGACCAAGCAATGGAACTGTTACAGGCAAGCCGGGGCACCTACATTTTTATGGATATTTTTATTGTATATACAAACAGCCTTGTCTGGCTCTTTAAAGGGATTTTGGAGATTCATTAATATTCTGTCCACACCTGCTATCTGCAATCTAAACACGTTCATTACTAAAGAATCTAAAGAAGTTACTTTTTTTGGAGGCTGCAGTTTTGTTTTTTAAAAGGGACAGTGTACCGAATTGTTTTTCCCTCAACGTGTTTCCAATGACTTGTTATACCAGCTGCAGAGTATAAAATTAATGAGAAATTGCTTCTTCAGGTTTATCTTTGTATATGAAATAGCTGTTTTTGTTCTTTGAAACCACAAAAAAACATTAACATGTGGTGAGCTTATATTACTTATCTCTCCTACCTCCTTTAGGAACTGTAATTTCTTCTGCTGGATATGGTTACACAGCCTTCAGTATAAGGAAATACCAAAGGCAAAAATAGCTATTTGAAATCACAAAATAAAGATAAGAGCTATTTAAACAATATAATACACTCCAGCATGTAAAATGGATCATTTGGAACAAATGAAAGGGGATTAAAAAAATAAATTAAAAAAATGGTACACTCCCCCTTTAAATGTGTTCTTTCTGCAATGCATGTGTCCCTCTTGGCTTTTTCTTTTTCTCCAAAATATAGGCAAAGATGACCCAGCTAGATACCATATCACCGGAGATATTAAAGGGACATGAACACTTTGAAACTAATATTAAAATTATAAAAAAAAAAAATGCAATTTCACTATTTATATCGCCCCCTTTGATTCTCTCTTTCAATAACTATTTTCCCAACTGAAGTGTATTTTTTACAACTTACATCTTTATTTTGCGATTTGAAATAGCTAGTTTTGCCTGTTGCACCCCCACTTCAGTACTGGTTATAGAAAAGCTATGTAAACAGGAATGTTTAGAATAAATCATGATCAGGAGGGGGGGGGCTGAGAGATACTAAAATTAGGGCTGCAACAACTATTCGGTAAGATTGATCATAAAAATAGTTGTCAAAGAATCTCATTATCAATTAGTTGGTCAGTGTTTAGTTGGTTAATTGCACAGCACCAGCTGCTTCAATCCGATGAACTCCTGCACATGGTATTGTGCAAACATATTTATTTATTATTTTTCTATCCGATTAATTGGATGATTATTTTCCGATTAATCGGATAGAAAAAAGGATAAAAAAAAAAAATTACATTTTTTTTGCACAATCTTAGTTGCAGTAGATAAGATTAAAGCAGCTGGTGCTGTGCAATTAACCAACTAATCGCTGACCACCTAATTAATAATGAGATTTGTTGACAACTATTTTTATGATCAAACTTACCGATTAGTTGTTGCAGCCCTAACTAAAATGTTAAATTGATTTCTATAAAGTATAGGTCTCACAATGTATAGAGTAAGAAATAAAATAAGGAGCATTTTGTGTATACAGTATATAGAGAAAAAACTAAAATGTATGCTCTTTCTGTAAGCTCAGTCCCTTTGATTGGGATGTGGTTTCATTTAGCAGACAGCTATTTCATATACAAAAATAAATCTAATGGAGCAATTTATAATATTTTAAACTCTGCAGCTGATATAGCAAGTCATTGAAAACACATTAAAGGAAAAACATTTTCACTGTAAACTGATCAACTATAAAAATTATGCAGTTCCAATTCTCAGCTGGAAAACCCAAACAGTAATAGGACCAAATTGGGGGGGGGGGGGCTTGGCCTCTGAAAAATAACTGCAGAAAACAAGGCATTAACATATTAAGATTTGTATTCAAACTGCTTGTATATTAATTTATTACAAAGCTACATAAAATAATTTCAATAAATATAGTATGTCAATTTCCTCCACTCCTGTATCATGTGACAGCCATCAGCCAATCACAAATGCATATACATATATTCTGTGAATTCTTGCACATGCTCAGTAGGAGCTGGTAACTCAAGTGTAAATACAAAAAGACTGCACGTTTTGTTAATGGGAGTAAATTGGAAAATTGTTTAAAATTGCTGCTCTATCTGAATCGTGACAGTTTAATTTTGACTTGAGTGTCCCTTTAAGCACAATGTGCTTGTTTGCTAGGAGAAGACAGAATCTGTAAAGGGTGGTGGAATGTTGAAAATGTCAGAGCATCACATCCATAGCTTCCTTTATGTACAGAGGTGAGTCAGTTAGTCGCTCAGGCAGCGATTTGTTTACACAGCGTTACCCTTGAACATCTGGTGCGTCTACAGCCCTGTGATACACAATGCGAGTACACTCGCGGCACTTACCCTCTAGGGACAGGATAGTGTTAAATGGTAACATTATAAACAGCAGTGTGAAAAGTAACAGTTCATCCTTCAACGCCCTGACAAAAAATAAGCAAGTGAGAAATATTCACAGTATTGTGTAACAGAGGAGACACTACAAACCTCTCAGCTACACTGGTCACTCCAACAGACTAATAAAGAAAGCATTCAGTTGGGTGGTCCTAGTGCAGTCTTTGGGCCTTTTAAATAAATAAAAAAATAGTCAAAAAAGACTTGAAATGTGCATTTTTGGCTCTTGCTTTTGAGGAGTATTTTGCTAGCAGACAGCTGAAGATCAGTGCCTA
This sequence comes from Bombina bombina, assembly GCF_027579735.1. NCBI lineage: Eukaryota > Metazoa > Chordata > Amphibia > Anura > Bombinatoridae > Bombina > Bombina bombina. The sequence goes on along the minus strand of NC_069499.1, from coordinate 55,113,029 downwards.
AAAGGGAGCGCAAACGCATCGAGATTGTAATATAAAATGTATAATTATACATAGGACACCAGTTCTGCAATACTTTATTTTTATTTCCCTTTCCTGTAATTTAAGTCAGAAAATTGTGTGTTTTCCAGGTCTATAAATTTAAAAAGCACATGACAGCTTCACAAGCCTAACCCTGCAACATATTGGTTCCAGCAGAGATGATGAGAACAGTAAAACAAAGATTTTGCTAACATAATGGCCATGGCTAGTATTGTCTGCTCCAGTAACTAATCCTGATTGGCTCCAGCAAATAAGACAAGTGGTGGGTTAAAGGCCTATTAAAAAGTGGAAAAATGACATTTTCGATTTGTTATAGTAAATTAATTTAGCACTAGCAACCCTGCAATGTTGTGTGTTTAACCGCACCAAAAATACATAGTTAAAAGTACCACTTGGGATTCGCAGAGAACTGCTGGTCCTTAGCAGAAACAGTTGGTGACTTAACCAGCCATTTACTTTGAGAGGGTTAAACGCAAACATTTTAGGGTAACTGGATAAAATTACATGCTGTAATGAGTTAGAGCATGTATGTTTTACACTATAATGGTCCTTAATAAAAAGCAGTTGTAGCAAAAGTGTTAATACAATCAAAATTTGTTTCCATTAACCTAATAAAATACCCAATATTGTAACTATAAAAAGTGTTTACTGTCCCTTTAATTCATGTGAATTTTACACAATCATGTAATTTGATCAAAGTGGGAAGTAGACAGTGTGCCAGTGACAGCGTTGGGATAAGGAGCAAGCAGTAATAAATGAGGAGACAGACACTGATCTGTGGATATAAATATATCCAAAATACAGTAAGTCAGTCATAAAATCTATTAACTGCAGCTCCCTAGTGTGTAGAATTTGTCTAACCCTCAGTAATGCTAAATAACCCTGAATTCCAAGTACAATCATAACTCACAAAGCTTATACTATATACAATGAAAAGAATGTTGCTTTTCGCAGTCATCGACGCAACACCCATGCACAGGTGTTTCATGTTTTTTTTTCTTTTAACCAAGGAGGGTGCATCTTTCAAATGGTATGTGCTGCAGGATTTGGATTTTTGTACATAGACCAAAATCAGCTAGAAAGCCCACTGATCTATGCGTCTATGGCATGACCTGGGGTTAAAGGGACATTAAACACTTTGAGATGGTAATATAAAATGATAAATTATATATATATATATATAAATATATATTCATTATATATTTTGGTCCCTTTTTTGTAATTCCATTCCGCAATTGTGATCTTTTCAGTTGCCGATAGAAATGGAAGTGCAGAACACAGTTATATTCCACACAGCCATTGGCTGCACACTTAGTGAACTATAAAACTGTCCCTAATTGGCCACAGCAGAGAAGGTAACATAGGTTACAACATGGCAGCTCCCATTGTTTTATAGACACTAAAACTTTACACTTATTTTGTCAATAAACAGCTAATGAAACTATAAAAAATACATCTACATGTTATTGTCAGACTAATCTTTTCTTTGAATGCATCATTATAGCTAGCATTTATTTAGTGTTTATTGTCCCTTTAAGCAGTGTATGATACAGTCAGTAATGGAAAGAAAAAAAAGGAAATATTAGTCCATGCTTAATTAAAAACGGAGCATGAAAGTAAATATTAAACTTTAATAATTAAAGGGACAGTCAAGTAAAAAAAAAAAAAAACACCTCATGATTTAAATAGGGAATCTAATTTTAAACAACTTTCCAACTTACTTTTATTACCAATTTTGCTTTGTTCTCTTGGTATTCTTAGTTGGAAGCCAAATCTAGGAGGCTCATATGCTAATTTGTTAGACTGCCTCTAATCTGAATGCATTTTGACCACTAGAGGGCATTAGTTCATGTTTTTCATATAGATAACATTGAGCTCATGCACGTGAAGTTACCCTGGAGTGAGCACTGATTGGCTAAAATGCAAGTCTGTCAAAAGAACTGAAATAAGGGGGCAGTTTGCAGAGGCTCAGATACAAGGTAATCACAGAGGTAAAAAGTGTATTTCTATAACTGTGTTGGTTATGCAAAACTGGGGAATGGGTAATAAAGGGATTATCTTTCCTTTTAAAAGAACAGCAATTCTGGTGTTGACTGTCCCTTTAAGATAAAACAAGCAGGTTTTAAAAAAAATAAATTTCTAATGTATATATCTTTTATCAAAATGTCTAAGTTCTCTTGGAATCATTTAAAGATGAGCATACCTAGATAGACTCTGAAGTGTGCATGAGTCTAAAACACAATATGGCAGCAGTTTGTGCAAAATATATTGTTGCAAATGCTACTACCATATAGTGCATAAGACATGTGCATGTTTCTGAGTCTACCTGGATATGCTCTTGAAGAAACAAGACAAATTTGACATTGAAAATCAATTGGAACTTTTGCTTTTTTTCCAATTGCATGACTCTTTAATCAAAGTACAGCATCAGAGCTACAGAGAGGAACGCAATTATCTGGCCCTTCTGAAAGGGGAATCTTGTTGCACTTTGACCACAAAATAATGTTAAAGGAATATAAAAAAGTGTGAAAAGAAAATGCTCTGTGTTATATGTGAGCAATAGTGCAATAATAAAATGCCCTAGCTATGTGTTTAAAGGGACACTGAACCGAAAATTTTTTCTTTTGTAATTCAGAAAGAGCATGCAATTTTAAGCAACTTTCTAATTTACTCCTACTATCAATTTTTCTTCGTTCTCTTGCTATCATTATTTGAAAAAGAAGACATCTAAGCTTTTTTTTTGTTTCAGTACTCTGGACAGCACTTTTTTATTGGTGGATGAATTTATCCACCAATCAGCAAGGACAACCCAGGTTGTTCACCAAAAATGGGCCGGCATCTAAACTTACATTCTTGCATTTCAAATAAAGATACCAAGAGAATGAAGAAAATTTGATAAAAGGAGTAAATTAGAAAGTTGCTTAAAATATCATGCTCTATCTGAATCACGAAAGAAAAAATGTGGGTACAGTGTCCCTTTAACCTTGGCAAAGATGGGGATAAAGTCAACGTAAGAGCAGAAAACAATCATGAAAATTTCATTTTAACTTTCCTGTCCCTTTAAGACCAAAAAAGTCACAGTGTTTGAGGCAGTTCTGTGCAGACAGACAGATTTGCATGTTGTTGCCAGGCAACCTGTTGAGCTGTATTTTATTGTATTATGTATGTACACAACGCTGTTGCTTTGGCTCATTTGTAACTGTTTATGTATAAGAAATCTAGCAGGGATACAGAGGAGAAGGGTAAATCATTATATAAGAGAATACATTATGTGGAGAAAAGAAATCTCAGGAGCAATGAGGTATAGGTACAAACTTCCTGCATTATGCGAATAAAAATGAATACCTAGTTTCGAATTGCCCTTTTAACGTATGTGTTGTTACAGTACTTTTTTTATGGTTATTACGTCCCTTATTAAGGTGATCCACGAGAGACCCCTTGTCAGCTTTAAAGGGGAATTAAAGTGTAAAATGCTCCTTTTTATTACAACAAAAGTCCAAAAAAGAAAATTCTCTAATCTATTAGTTATATCTAGGTATGCTTCACAACAAACATTTGTTAAAGAGAGATATACAACCCCAAAATGTTCTTCCATAATTCAGATGCAGCATACAATTTCAAACAATTTTCCAATTTACTTCTATTTTGCTTCATTCTCTTAGTATCCTTTGTTGAAGGAGCAGAAATGCACTACTGGGTGATAGCCGAACGCAATGGGTAAGCTAATAACATGAGGCATATATGTGCAGCCACCACTAAACAGCTCCTAACTTTACATAAGGATACCAAGAGAACAAACAAATTAAATAGGGTTTCATGTCCCTTTAAGTTTTGTAAAGGATTGTGAACGACCCTATAAAATGTAATGCAAAAGGTTAAACACAGAGACAATTTAATAAGAAAAATTTGAGTATTGTATTACTACATTACAACTATTCCAATATGTACCAGAAAACATTTAAAAAAATGCTAAGACAAAAATGGAGCCTTTTACCTTTTGCCCTTGGACGACCATTCCTATATAATAACACAGAAGACAATCTGGTATAAAGAGGAATCTACAAGGTACGTGAGCTGTACAAATATGCCATTTAGTGGGTGCAGAGAGGTACATCTCTGTCTTACAACCTTACAATTTTTAAATAAATGAATAGTTTTAGTTATATTTTATTAACCAAGAATTAATCCATTCGCACCCGGACTCCTCCTACTCACGACTTCCTGTATCTGAACATAGTGATGTATAGAGCAATCTCACCCACTCTGTACGTATCTGTAAAGCGCGTACCCATGAGTAATTTACACTGGCATGCGTTACATTATAATCGCCAAAATTTGCGCATGCGCTTGAAAAAATAAACTTACTCTGCACACGCGTTTACGTCGGCTACTCTCAATCTTCCCAGAAGTTCTAAATAAATCATATAGAGCATGCATCGCTTCTGAGGCTGAAAATGTTTCCTAACACATGCGTGGAGTAGCGTATGACGTTACAAAAAAAGGGGTTGAACGCCCGGGGGGGGGGGGGGGGGGGGAATCGGAATTTATTTGAAATCCCTGTTGTCAATTAAAAGGCAAAACTGGCACAAAATGGCGGGCGGAGGAATCGAGGCACAGAATAAATATATAAAGGTAAATTTATGCCTTTAGAAATAATAAATAACAAAACGATGAATTAAAGTCTCCCTTATTTTTGATGATTAATAATATGACGATAAGCAATAAGGGTGACTTTACATTCACTTTAAAGGGACAGTATACTATAAAATAGTTTTTCCTTAATGTGTTTCCTATTCCTTTTTTTACCAGCTACAGAGTATAAAATGTATGAGATTTGCTTTTTAAGGCTTATTTGTGTATATGAATTAGCTGATTTTGTGTTTTGAAGCCACAACCTAATAAAATGGGTTGAGCTTGTAGGTATAATCAGATCTCATTATTTTATCACATTGTGTTCATATACCTGCTTCTTTATTTTATATCTGTCCATAAACCAAAGACCAATACTTTGTGAGAACAATGGAAAATTAACATTTTATTATCTTATCTCTTCTATACCCCACTGGGAGTGTAATTTCTTTTACTGGCAGTGTTAACAGAGCTTGGCCTTGAGGCCAAAAACTTTCAGGATAGGTGGGGATACTACAGGCTAAATAAACTATTTCAAATGCCAATATAAGGGTAAAGGAAGTACTTGTAAACAATTTAAAACACTCCAGCAAGTAAAGAGGAGCATTGGGAACAAATTAAAAGGAAGACATTTTTTGAGTAAACTGTCCCTTTAAAAGAGACAGTCTACAATAGAATTGTTATTGTTTTAAAAGATAGATAATCCCTTTATTACCCATTCCCAAGTTTTGCATAACCAACACAGTTATATTAATATACATTTTACCTCTGTGATTACCTTGTATCTAAGAACCTTCTGACAGCCCCCTGATCACGACTGTTTATTATCTATTGTCTTGCATTTAGTATTGCATTGTGCTAAATCTTAAATAACCCCCTGTGCCTGAACACAGTGTTGTCTATATGGCAAAGGTGTACTTTCTGTCTCTTTGTGTTGAAAAGGAATTTAAAAAGCATGTGATAAGAGGCAGCCCTCAAAGGCTTAGAAATTAGCATATGAGCCTACCTAGGTTTAGTTTCAACTACGCATACCAAGAGAAAAAAAGCAAATTTGATGATAAAAGTAAATTGGAAAGTTGATTAAAATTACAACCCCTATCTGGATAAAGAAAGTTTAATTTTGACTAGACTGTCCCTTTAAGTCAATTTAGTTGAGTCAGACTTATTAACTCTAACCATAATCGAAGTGAGGAGATAGGGATCATACGGATTATAAATGGGTTGAATGGATTATCAGGAGAGTTAAAGGGACAGTCTACAATAGAATTGTTATTGTTTTAAAATATAGATAATAGCTTTATTACTCATTCCCCAGTTTTGCACAGCCAACACGGTTATATTAATTATACTTTTTATCTCCGATTATCTTGTATCTAAGCATCTTAGGACAGCCCCTGATAACACAACTTTTTCATTAAAACTTTTAGTGTGGACTGTCCCTTTAAAGCAACACTAAATTCAAACTTTTTCATTCAAGATTCAGATAGAGCACACAATTTACAAAAAAAAAAACTTGAGCATGGGCAAGCATTCAGTTTATACGTATACGAGTCTACGATTTGCTGATGGCTGTCAATTTATACAGAGGGACAGCAAATGGAAAAAAATGTCAAATTCACTGCTCATTTGAAATGCAGAGTAAGTGCTTTTGCATTACCTTTGCACTATGCATTTGTTTATTATGCAAATCTATTGTCATTAACGGTCATTTAAACAATTGTTTCTGGAAGGTCTGCAATCAGTTAAAATATAATTATTAAAGCTACCTTCCTGAGTAGATGGGTTAAGTATTCTCTCTCTGTTACATCCCACTTACAAATAAAGAGCAGTGTGCATCCTAGTGCTGGGCGCATGACTACCATTTGTACAAACCCAAGATATGCTCACATGACAAAGAACACGGCCCCATGATCAGCAAAATACGTGTGCACCAAAGAAGAGGGAGCCTAACAAAAACTGTGGGACACTTAACAGCTTGTAATTACAAGACATTTCTGTTGTTGTCTGACATATAGTGTTTCTGCAATTGTTTTTAAATAACCACCCACCAATTAACATAAATGACAGCACATTGCAAAAGTATTATAATAAGTATACTAAACTTTATAATATCAAATGTTTACTATCCTTTTAAGTGTGGTAAGAAAGGGTGATCAAGTAGAAGGGGGTTAGAGAAGACCATAAAACTGGCAAGGAAGAAAGGCGCTCCATGACAGATGGAGGATCAAACCGGGGATATAATGAGATCATCAAGTAGTGGTAGAAGAGAGAGACAGTAAAGACGCATAAACAAGGAGTTAGAAAATGTACAAGAAGGGTCAATTAAATGTAAAAAGCATTATGGATATTGAGGAGGAAGAGAGTTCATCAAAAAGTAGGAACATGAGAAAAGAACACCATATAGAGCAGAAGGGGACATCAAGAAGCAAAAGGAGGATGAAAAAGGTGCTAAGATGTAAACTGCTAGAGAGCATCAGGCAAGGGTAGCAAGAGGGGCCATAAAATAGGAACACAATGAACAAGGAAATAAGAAAAGAAAGCATCAAAAAGGGAGTATAGCTAATAGGTGATACAATGCATCAATTAGTAAGAGAACGGGCAGCAATAAGTATCAATATAAGAGGCAAGTCCCCAATATGAAAAAGGAAAATAATTCGTTACAAGTGGGATGAACCAGGTGTTGTTGAAATACAGAAGAAAACAAGAAATAGCAGCAGGATAGAGAGCACCTAACAGGAGGCAAACTATCAAGTTTTTAGGAAATCATCAAGAAGAGGAAAGAATATGCGCAGAATGATGGAGAGCACCAAACAGGTGGTAAACTGTATCTAGATTCCGGGTTATCATCAAGTAGAAGAGAGAAGCACAGGTAGGAGTTGAAAATGAGTAGAAGGAGAATGGCATAGGGTACCTACTAGGTGGTCAGAGTACCAGGTAAGAATTGAAAATGAGTAGGAGGAGATTGGCAAAGGTAAAATGCGTATGAGGAGAATGGCACAGGTAAAATGCATAGGAAGAGAATGGCACAGGTAAAATGCATAGGAAGAGAATGGCACAGGTAAAATGCATAGGAAGAGAATGGCACAGGTAAAATGCATAGGAAGAGAATGGCACAGGTAAAATGCATAGGAAGAGAATGGCACAGGTAAAATGCATAGGAAGAGAATGGCACAGGTAAAATGCATAGGAAGAGAATGGCACAGGTAAAATGCATAGGAAGAGAATGGCACAGGTAAAATGCATAGGAGGAGAATGGCACAGGTAAAATGCATAGGAGGAGAATGGCACAGGTAAAATGCATAGGAGGAGAATGGCACAGGTAAAATGCATAGGAGGAGAATGGCACAGGTAAAATGCATAGGAGGAGAATGGCACAGGTAAAATGCATAGGAGGAGAATGGCACAGGTAAAATGCATAGGAGGAGAATGGCATAGGGTACCTACTAGGTGGTCAGAGTACCAGGTAAGAATTGAAAATGAGTAGGAGGAGAATGGCACAGGTAAAATGCATAGGAGGAGAATGGCACAGGTAAAATGCATAGGAGGAGAATGGCATAGGGTACCTACTAGGTGGTCAGAGTATCAGGTAAGAATTAAAAATGAGTAGGAGTAGAATGGCATAGGGTACCTACTAAGTGGTCAGAGTCATTGGATTATATCAGTTAGTAAGAGAAATGGCAGTAATCTGTATTAGAATAGATTGCACCAGACAAATATGCACACGGTATCATCAGCTGGGTAAGGAAAGTACCAGGTAAGAATTGAAAATAAGTAGTAGAATGGCATTGGGTAAGGTGGTAAGATAATCGGTAGTAATCAGTATTAGACTAGGTGGCACCAGCCAAACGGTATCATCAGCAGGGTGTGGGAAGTACCAGGTAAGAGTTGAAAGATTAAAGGAAACATTTATTTATTTATAAAATATTTTACCAGGAAGGATACATTGAGATTTCTCTCGTTTTCAAGTATGTCCTGGGACCACAAAACATTGCAGTGATACAATAGGGTACAATAAAAATACAAAAACAATAATAATACACAATATATGCAAACATTTAACATTGAACTGGTAGGAAATATTTAATCAACCATGACTGGCACATTCTGTTTTGAGATATGTAGAGAGGGGTCTCTTAAAGGATATTAGGCTTGGGGACGTTTTTAAAGTGTGAGGGAGGTCGTTCCATAATTATGGTGCTCTGTAGGAAAGTAGTAGAATGACAAAGACCTAACAGAGAGTAACAAGGTATCAAGTTCAGGTGAACTCATCAAAAGAAGGGACAGCAAGTGGTATGGAAGGCTAACAAGGGGTACCAAGAAGGAGAATCATTAACCAGGAATGTCAGGGGCATCAAGTTGGGTGGGGGCTAAGTAGGAGTGTGGGGGCAGCAGGTGCTGTCAGTCAGAGAGGCAAACACCAGCTAAACAAATGGTGCCATCAAGTAGAGAGGGGCAGCATCTATTAGTAAATGGTACCAATCAGGGTCATGTTGTATTACAGGGAGCATCATATGATAAGATGGGGGGGGGGGCAGTAAGTCTGTGAGGGTTATAATACTGATCCCTCCAGCACTTCTCACCTTCTCCTCCGGGCACACACCATTCCTTACATATCCGTTCCGTACAACCCCATTCTCCGCTCGGTGCCCCCCATTCATAGTCGGTTTGTAGACATAGCTGTGCCCTCCTGGGGTCTCTCCAGCAGCAAAACGAGGCATTTTCAACTCTGCTCTACACACTCCTGTCACAAGCACCACTCTCCCGTACACCCCGCTTCCGGCTCCTTCCCTTTTCCCGGACCCGTGTCACTGAAATTCCGTTCCTGTCACGGCCCCGGCTGCCACGCCCAGCGCCTCAAATACCGGAAGCAACTTCTTGACTTCAGCAAATCCCGAAACACTACGTCACCACTATGGTCCTCACTCTAGGAGGCAGACACACGGGCCCAGATGAAACCTTCCACCAATCAGAATAAAGCGAAGGCGGGGCCAAAAAGGGAGCGGCTAACATGACGTCACTTACTTGAGTGTTTAGAGGTCGCACGTGTTTGAACTCTAGTAACCTCTCTGGGTGGGGCCTGTCGTGTTCTAGGCGTGGTTAATTACACAGGGGCGTGGTTTCGTTGTAAGAGAGAGCTAGGATTTCCCTGTATCTTATCCGACTTGTGCTTGTTCATGACTCATGCGCCCTCATACGTCAGTGCGAATCAATTAGAGCAAAGTTGATACTTATGGATGAATGAGTAATGCAAGGAATGGACTGTCCTGTCCTGTATGGTGCAGCTGTTGTACAGTGTTGCAATCCACTGGTCCTCATGGCTCTAGGAAATGTTACTTAGTACTATAGATTTGCAAACACTTTGAGATTGCACTATAAAATGCTTAATTACTTTTTGGTTATTTTGCCACTTAAAGGGACATTGAACCCAATATTTTTTTCTTTTGTGATTCAGATAGAACATGCAATTTTAAGCAACTTTCTAATTTACTCCTATTATCAATTTTTCTTTGTTCTCTTGCTATCTTTGTTAGAAAAAGAAAGTCCAGACCCTTGGACAGCACTTGTTTATTGGTGGGTGGATGTATGTATCCACCAATCAGCAAGAACAACCCAGGTTGTTCACCAAAATGGGCCGGCATCTAAACTTACATTCTTGCTTTTCAAATAAAGATATCAAGAGAATGAAGAACATTTGCTAACAGGAGAAAATTAGAAAGTTGCTTAAAATTGCATGCTCTCTCTGAATCACAAAAGAAAAAATTGGGTTCAGTGTCCCTTTAACTGTAATTTAATAACACGTAAACACTGCAAATTTGTGACTGAGTTCACTGTCACTTTATGTTTCTCAATGACCTA
>NC_069499.1:55087505-55097505 GCF_027579735.1 Bombina bombina | reverse complement strand
ACAAAAGAAAAATTTTGGGTACAGTGTCCCTTTAAAGGGAGAGTCTACCATAGAATTGTTATTGTTTTAAAAGATAGATAATCCCTTTATTACCCAGTCCCCAGTTTTGCATAACCAACACAGTTATATTAATATACATTTTACCTTTGTGATTACCTAATATCTAAGAACCTTCTTCCAGCCCCCTGATCACATGACTGTGACTGTTTATTATCTATTGTCTTAAATTTAGCATTGTATTGTGCTAGATCTTAAATAACCCCCTGTGCCTGAACACAGTGTTATCTATATGGCCCACGTGTACTTTCTGTCTCTTTGTGTTGAAAAGAGATTTAAAAAGCCTGTGATAAGAGGCAGCCCTCAAAGGCTTAGAAATTAGCATATGAGCCTAACTAGGTTTAGTTTAAACCAAGAATACCAAGAGAAAAAAGCAAATTTGATGATAAAAGTAAATTCGAAAGTTGATTAAAATTAAAAGTCCTATCTGAATAATTAAAGTTTAATTTATACTAGACTGTCCCTTTAAGCTTTGAAGCCCTCTCAGGTCTCTTCTTCAGTCTTCAGATGTAGGTATCAGGGATAGGCAAATGTTTTCAATTTGAATTAGAATAATAGAACAAATTTTATTGTCAAAATTCAATTTGGAAAATCGAATGTTGATAAAAACGAATATTCTTTAAAATTTGAAAATCCACAAGTTATTTCCATTTTTTTTAATGTAACTTTCGATTTAAAATTTTAGATTGGAAATACTATTTAGAATCAAAATTGGATATTAAAAATTTGATTTGCATAAAATGAATTCGAAATAGAATGTTAATAATATTTTTTTAATTTGATGTAAAATGCATAGCTAAACATTTGATTATTCAAACAAATATTTTCAAATGTTCTTTAAAATTCAAAACCAATAATTAAAAAAAAAAGAATGTTGGAATGCTATATTCTAAATTCTAACCAACTAATGTATTGAAATTAATTTTGAATGCTATAAAACATTTGCCCATCCCTAGTAGGTATACTTTATAGAAAATAATCTCCTTTCCATGAGAGCATACTGACGAAGGCTTAAAGTAACTTGATGTACCCTCCTCTCTCTTCCATTTCCTGTTCTGTAGTTTAATGACGCAAAGAGCAGTCTCACCTGCTTTCTACATAGCAGGTAATAAGCACTCCCAATAGCACAGCTAATGCGCATGCACAGAGCGCATGTTACACGCGTCCGGTACCGAATAGCATGTGAGCAAGAGCGCATTTGACACTATTATGTCACCTGCCCATTGAAGTAAGCCAGCCATGCCACAACAAGCATGATTGGGTGAGTGCTACAATGTCACATGAAGAAGGAAACAAAAACAACAATGGGGGGGGGGGGGGCGTAAAAATAACTAATATTGTAAAATAACATGTTAAAGGAAATAAAATATATAATATGTGAAGCACAAGACACAGAATAAACCTTATCATCACTGTCGAATGCATTAGTGTGGAAAGTGAAAGACTGTTCAACTTAGAGTCGAACCTCCATACAAATGTCAGATTGATGTTATATAACAGCCCTACAACCCAATTGCATCACCCCTTTAAATTTAATATTTTATTGTAATATTTTTTATTTATAAACGTGTTCGGTGAACTTTGTGACAAAACGTTTATTATTTCATAATGTCGTTTGAATTACAGTCCTTTATAATTATAAAGAAAGAATCTTAAATAATTAATCTGTATTGTGCTTGGTAAACTTTCACATGACATTAAAAAATAAGTATCGGTAATTGGTATCGGCGAGTATTTGAAAACAAGTATCGGTACTTGTACTCAGTCATACAAAAATGGTATCGGTGCAACCCTACTTGTGATATATGCGACGCTTCTCCAGCTGCATGATTCAAAATAATTGTTTTTCATGTATATTTTGTTAAATTGCTATTCAAAAAAGCAAGTTCTCCGTCTAGTTCATATAAAACACACTACAAAATGTTCCATCTGTTTTCTGTCAATTTGAAGCATTTGGAGAAATACCAAGACAGTGGCACGCACAGAAGAAAGTATCCACATGTTTTGTAGCATTAATCCTACATTTGCGCACTCTGCAACATCAAGCACAGATACAAACATTTGTATGTTTGCCAAGAACACATTCAAGCTTTAGATTGATGTTTGCTTGACTAATCAAGCAATAAACATCCATCTACTTAAATGGACAGTCTAGGCCAAAATAAACTTTCATGATTCAGATAGGGAATGTAATTTTAAACAATTTTCCAATTTACTTTTATCACCAATTTTGCTTTGTTCTCTTGGTATTCTTAGTTGAAAGCTTAACCTAGGAGGTTCATATGCTAATTTCTTAGACCTTGAAGGCCACCTCTTTTCAAAATGCATTTTAACAGTTTTTCACCACTAGAGGGTGTTAGTTCACATATTTCATATAAATAACACTGTGCTCGTGCACGTGAAGTTATCTGGGAGCAGGCACTGATTGGCTAGACTGCAAGTCTGTCAAAAGAACTGAAATAAAGGGGCAGTTTGCAGAGGCTTAGATACAAGATAATCACAGAGGTTAAAAGTATATTATTATAACTGTGTTGGTTATGCAAAACTGGGGAATGGGTAATAAAGGGATAACAATTTTGGTGTAAACTGTCCCTTTAAAGGGACATAAAACCCATTTTTTTATTTTATGATTCAGATAGATCATGCAATTTTAAACAACTTTCCAATTTACTTCTATTATCAATTTTTCTTTGTTCTCTGGGTATCTTGGGTAGTTTTTTTTGTTGAAAAGCAGGGATGTAAGCTTAGGAGCCGGCCCATTTCTGGAGCACTATATGGCAGCACTATTTCCTGGCATATAGTGCCCCAGATGCCTACCTAGGTATCTCTTCATCACAGAATATCATAGGAACAAAGCAAATTTGATAATAGAAGTAAATTGGAAACTTTTTTTCGCTCTGTCTGAATCACAAAATAATAATTTTGGGTTTCATATCCCTTACAGTTAAAAGGCAAATATTATTATTTTTTAATTTTATTTTGAATTACAATATGTGGTAAATTGTGAGTGAACATGCTTGAAAATACACAAGGTATCATTTGGTAACATTGTTAAACATTGTTGCAAACAGTGCTCCCATGTAGTGCCCAATTCCCATGTAGTGCCCAATTCCCATGTAGTGCCCAATTCCCATGTAGTGCCCAATTCCCATGTAGTGCCCAATTACCATGTAGTGCCCAATTCCCATGTAGTGCCCAATTCCCATGTAGTGCCCAATTCCCATGTAGTGCCCAATACAAATGCACAACCTTGAGCCTACCTCAGTATGATACTAATAATGTAAATTAATATGTACTTTAAGTGAATGTCAACTTTCAAGAAAGAGTGCCCGGTTTTTAAAAATACTATTAAAAACAGGGGCACTTTCAATCATAAAAGTATACATTTCACCAATTTTGTTAAAATACCTTTTCTTCTTGAAGCCGGAGAAGCGATTCCCCCTCCTGCCTCTCATCTCTTCTTACGTCAGCAATGACGAATACAGCATCCTCCAATCACGGCTCCCCCCCAGGGGAATCATTGCCTAAGGCAACGCCATGATTGGAGGAAGCCAGATTCGTCATTGCTGATGTATGAAGTGACAAGCGGCAGGAGGGAGAATCCCTTCTCTGGCTTCAAGAAGAAAAGGTAAGTATTTTAACAAAACCGGTGAAATTTAAACTTTCATGAATGAAAGTGCCCCTGTTTTTAATAGTATTTAAAAAAAAAAAACAGGCACTCATTCTTGAAAGTTGACATTCACTTTAAACATAGATTTTGACTGCAGATAAAAGCCATAGGCCCAGCAAGTCTGTTAAATATTTCCTAAAAGTATAAACATATCTAGTTCGTAGGATAGCCTTATGTTTATCCTAGGCATTGTTAAAGTCCCCCACAGTGTTTGTCATAACCTCGTCTTGTGGAAGATTATTCCATGAATCAATCACCCTTTCTGTAAAAAAGTGCTTCTGCATCCAAACCCTCCCAATTCCAATCCTACGACCACTAATTCATAATCTCAAAAAATCCATCACTTCATACATATGGCAACACAAATGACCTTGCATTGCCGCTGCCACACTCTACCGCCCTAGGTGGGTTGGGGATACCCAATCTTACACACTATAGATTAGCCACATTTTTCACAAGAGTGATAAACTGGTGTAAATACTCAGCCCACAAAGAATGGGTCCTCTTGGAACAGCAATGAACCAATACCTACCATCTTGGTAGCAAATGCTGGTTACCCCTTAATAAAAGAAACCTACCAAAACATCTCCCGCTAATCATTGCCAAAAACCTTCAAGTTATGGGATATACATACTAAGCATCAACACCATGTCCCTAAACCCCCCCCATTGACCCCCCCTTGTGGAGAATATAGATTTTCCTCTCCAGCTAAGCATTTAAATATCCCTATCTCCTCATGTGTTTAACTCAATCCCTTGGCATATACTTTTACAAAATGGCAAACCCAAACCTCAAGCTGTGATCATTGTTCTCCTCAGCAACAAATATAAAAGCTGGTACCGATATGGCCAGCTTTCAGACTTTCTCACTAAACATCCCAATAGAACCCAGCTTACACACAACCTAACCAGTTCTAAACACACATGTTTTCACAATATTCAGAACAAAAGCCTTCTATCCCTCACATACCATATACTCCAACAATCCTATACTTCCTCGTTACCTTCATATGTTCAAATATGGGAAAGAGAAACTGCCAAGAACCTCACTCATAAAGAGTGGTTGTCAATTTTTACCTCCATGACCAAATCCTCATCATCCATTTACAAAATGGAGATGAATACTACATTTCTATACAGATGGTATTATACACCATTCCGCTTACATGCCATTCTTCCTGCTCTCTTATCAGAGTGCTGGAGAGGTTGCACAACCTAAGGTACCTATACCCACATATGGAAGACCTGCCCTATCACACAAACCTTCTGGTTGGCTATCAAAACTGAAATTGAAAAGGCCCTATCTATTTTGCTTGATCTAGACATTTGTTTTTTTATTTTTAACAAATTCTCTCAGCTTCGATGTAAATTACAGCTAGCACTGTTAACCATCATGGTAAACTCTGCAAAGGGACTAATTCCAAAGAACTGGAAAACATGAACTCTCCCAACTCTATCTATCTGGAGAGACATTACCACCCAGTCCCTCCAACTAGAAAAATATCACTATACACACACAAACGTATAGATGACTACCATTCTATTTGCTTTCACTGGGAAGAATACACAAACCAAGGGAAACAATCCAGACACACCGTCCATGCCACTCCCACATTCCCCTAGATCCCTAAAACTTAAAACTCATTTACTTCAAAACTTAAATTTCAAAAAACCTATCATAATTACAGCTACACATCAATCTTTACAATACCCCAGATGCTGTGCTATACTCCATTACGATAAATCCTCTCTTTATCTATACTCCTAAACGAATGATGCCCTGACAGCCATTTATCTCTTCTGCAAGAATTATACTTTTTGTATTCTACCTCACGATATTTATGTTTTTTAATTGTTTTTTTTACTGCATATCAACAAATGGTTTTCTCATTTGACACTCACTTAACTCGACTCTTATAGAACCAAACAAGAAGGTACGAAAACGAGAGTAGAGACTATATGTATATAAAATGAGAATGTTGTAATTTTTCAAAGCTATGTAAGAGTCTCGAGGTCTGTTAGACTTAAAAAAAAAATGATTACCATTTTTATTGTAATTTTCTGAATAATTTTTAATAAAGCATAAAAAAAAAAAAGTGCTTCTGCAAATTACTGCTGAATCTACTACCCTTCAGCTTGAGATCATGACCCCTTGAGCTTCTCAACCAGGAACAGACTAGCCTTATATTAGACCCTATGACCATAAGTACAATCTAAACAAAGAAAAATTAAGCTATAAGGCTGTGGAACAGCTAAAGTTCTAATGACAGTTTTATTTAAAAATAGATGTGCACCTTATATAGAACAAACAGATATACAAAGTACTTAACAGAAGCAAAATATAGCATCAATCAAAAAATAACAAATCTAAAAGGATTCAAATTAGTAAACTTTTTTAAAACAGTTCCTCCTGACCACACCCACAGAGAACCCATCCCCGTTCCCGTCAGGCCCTACCATAAGAAAATCCCGAAGATGGCACTGCATGTATCACAATCTATATATTGATAACAGATGCTCTCATATCGTATAAAACCAAATCCTGGTAATTAAACCCCTGACCGCGTAAAGTGCTTCAATTCCTCTTTGACAGCCAATGGTTAAAAACTGCAATATTCTCATACGGAAAGGACACCAAACGAGAGAGTTTTTTTTATTATATTGTACAATATTTAAAAGTTTACTTTGGGTGTGTCCGGGCGGTGGCCATGATCAGTCGCATATACTAGCATATACTTGAAAACGAAAATCGCCAATTATCTACAGCTTTATCAAGAATCTTCTTCATGAAAAGCCAGCAAAGTATGTGTAAATAATTTCTACACTAAATGATACCTCCATACTGGAATTATACACAAGTCAGGGCCTAGTCTGGACCGTTGGATGTCGAGGTGGCGGCCTAACTTCTCAGACCTCTAAAATCCCCCCCGGTCATCCGGGTAGAGCAGTTTAAAGAAAACTGCGTACACTGTGCTACTTATACATTACTGAACACCTGATCTCTCTAAAACAGGGCAAAGATTTACTGATCGATCAGTGGAGGTCTATTAATCAAACACTTTCAGAGTCTTGAGAAACATATACGTGCAGTGCTGGTTCGAGTAAATCTGGCAAGTGCTGGGCAAACACACCATATGCAAATGTTCACAACGGAAACAGCTACAATCCCTGGCGTAGCTGCAACTCAAGAAGGCTTCAAACTACCTACCCGAGCAGCTGAATCCCCAGCAATCTCGCAGCAGACATCACACATACCTCCATGTGGGGAGTAAAGAGCTAAGGCAGCCGGAGACAGGGTCAGAGAAAGGAAAGTTTTGGTCCTACACAGCGACACGCTGGCGAAACTCAAAACACCATTGATGAGTCTCCTTTGGAATCAAGAACACCATACTGCACAGGGAAAAGATGAGCTAAAGGAAGAGTTAGCCTTCATTAAGTCAGCAAACGATTATAGCGACGCTACTGAGGACACAAATCCTAAAGAGATGATCGCATATACAGCTGATTCCTGCCCTTTTGAATATCCGACTGCTGGGAACATTATTTACTCCCAAAACTTTTGGAACAATATGTTATGTCTGGGACGCTCTGGTGTTGGCTAAAAAGATGAGGCCCAAACCACATTTACACGTTCATATTGTTTGGTTTGGACTGTACAGCGGCTAACCTAACCAGGAACTTAACTTAAATGCATCTTACTTGTGTTTAGTCATGCGACTAAAATCTTAGCAATTTGCAGATAGTTTATTAATAGTTCAAGAAGTGAATGGGGTTTTCTTATTGTAAAAAATAGCACATTTTCAGATATTACACCTCTATGGAGTGTGGTATAAACAAAACATAATTATATCTTAAATAGGGCACTGATAGAACTCCTGATAGACATAGGTATGTATATTGGCTGAGGCTTGGATTGTACAGAGCCTAGTTTAACCAAGAATGTGAAGTAAGTGTATCTCACTAGTTAATATGTTTTATACTATTAGTCTCATGGGACCAAGTTTTAGCAGTCTGTTAACAATTTATTTAATATGTTAAATGGGTACTTTTAATGTAAACAATGGCACATTTTCAGCTATTACACCTCCATGGAATATGGTATAAACAAAAAAGAATTGTATCTTAAGCAGGGCATTGATAGAGCTTCCAATAGTCATAAGTACATATATTGTCTGTGGCTTGGATTGTATAGAGCCTAGTTTAACTAGGAATTTGAAGTAAGTGTATCTCACTGTTTAATATACAGGGAGTGCAGAATTATTAGGCAAATTAGTATTTTGACCACATCATCCTCTTTATGCATGTTGTCTTACTCCAAGCTGTATAGGCTCGAAAGCCTACTACCAATTAAGCATATTAGGTGATGTGCATCTCTGTAATGAGAAGGGGTGTGGTCTAATGACATCAACACCCTATATCAGGTGTGCATAATTATTAGGCAACTTCCTTTCCTTTGGCAAAATGGGTCAAAAGAAGGACTTGACAGGCTCAGAAAAGTCAAAAATAGTGAGATATCTTGCAGAGGGATGCAGCACTCTTAAAATTGCAAAGCTTCTGAAGCGTGATCATCGAACAATCAAGCGTTTCATTCAAAATAGTCAACAGGGTCGCAAGAAGCGTGTGGAAAAACCAAGGCGCAAAATAACTGCCCATGAACTGAGAACTGAAAGACGACCACCACTGAACAAGACACACAAGCTGAAATGTCAAGACTGGGCCAAGAAATATCTCAAGACTGATTTTTCTAAGGTTTTATGGACTGATGAAATGAGAGTCTTGATGGGCCAGATGGATGGGCCCGTGGCTGGATTGGTAAAGGGCAGAGAGCTCCAGTCCGACTCAGACGCCAGCAAGGTGGAGGTGGAGTACTGGTTTGGGCTGGTATCATCAAAGATGAGCTTGTGGGGCCTTTTCGGGTTGAGGATGGAGTCAAGCTCAACTCCCAGTCCTACTGCCAGTTTCTGGAAGACACCTTCCTCAAGCAGTGGTACAGGAAGAAGTCTGCATCCTTCAAGAAAAACATGATTTTCATGCAGGACAATGCTCCATCACACGCGTCCAAGTACTCCACAACGTGGCTGGCAAGAAAGGGTATAAAAGAAGAAAATCTAATGACATGGCCTCCTTGTTCACCTGATCTGAACCCCATTGAGAACCTGTGGTCCATCATCAAATGTGAGATTTACAAGGAGGGAAAACAGTACACCTCTCTGAACAGTGTCTGGGAGGCTGTGGTTGCTGCTGCACGCAATGTTGATGGTGAACAGATCAAAACACTGACAGAATCCATGGATGGCAGGCTTTTGAGTGTCCTTGCAAAGAAAGGTGGCTATATTGGTCACTGATTTTTTTTTGTTTTGTTTTTGAATGTCAGAAATGTATATTTGTGAATGTTGACATGTTATATTGGTTTCACTGGTAAAAATAAATAATTGAAATGGGTATATATTTGTTTTTTGTTAAGTTGCCTAATAATTATGCACAGTAATAGTCACCTGCACACACAGATATCCCCCTAAAATAGCTATAAGCAAAAACAAACTAAAAACTACTTCCAAAACTATTCAGCTTTGATATTAATGAGTTTTTTGGGTTCATTGAGAACATGGTTGTTGTTCAATAATAAAATTAATCCTCAAAAATACAACTTGCCTAATAATTCTGCACTCCCTGTATTATATAAAATTTTAGTCTAATGGGACCAAGTTTTAGCAGTCTGTTAATTTAATATGTTAAAGGATTACTTTTATTGTAAAAAATGGCACATTTTCAGCTAATATACTTCCAGGGAGTAGTGTAGAAACAACGCATGAATATATCTTGAGCAGGGCATAGATAGAACTCCTGATAGACATAAGTATGTATATTGGCTGAGGCTTCGATTGTATAGTACCTACCTTAACTAGGAATCTGAAGTAAATGTAAATTACCCATCTATACGCTCACTCTAAGTTAACATTCTCTTAGCGGTATCCCTATAGAGGTATCCCTATAGCAATGTAAAATTATCCAACATTGTATGTGGCCGAGGCAATGTGGCATTTTACATTGGGGAAATATACCGGCAACAATAGACTAAACTATAAATGGGGCATAAATAGAATTCCTGATAGACATAATTACGTATATTAGTTGCCCTCAAACAAGCATGTAAACCCAGAGCTGAATTACTCTACTTGTTAGATTACTCTACTTTATGCGCCTATGTTATGACACTATAGACACACTAGAGGTTCATTGAGTTATATCCTAAAATATTCCCTCTTTCTACAGA